>NW_026853458.1:0-59972 GCF_026571515.1 Ruditapes philippinarum
AACTAATACAAACAAACTATTTTTAACTAAAATTAACGGTTGAATGAAGCCAATAAACCTTTGAATGACGGACACACAACGCCACACCATAATACCTCCCGAAGACATGTCTTCGAGCATGTTATAACGACTCACAATAGTATAAATTTCTTATTACCTCGTACTCGTAAATTAGTAGTACACGTTTTCTGTTAGAATGTAAGTTGAAATTTATGGCCTGTTGGAAAGAAAAATGTGATTCAATGTATTAAGGAATATCGAACATTGTGAAGTAGCCTTGAAATGAAGTTATAGTTATAGCCCCCACTCAACGATAATATTTTTTCTTCTGACTTATTTGCCATTTAGATTATAAACTTTTTTTTCCAATTAATTCATTAATTGTCAGGTTCTAGGCACATAAACATAAATTGAAATGTTCGAAAATAATATGCAATGAGGTAATATTTTCAGCATTTTATTACATACCCATCATATTAAAAATGGCGTTCAGTATGGCACCAAAACGTATCAATTAACTGGCTGACAAAACAGAATTTTCTTTAATACATCTTTTCTTTTTTAAATACATGCACAATTTACGTGCTGCTTGTTTTTTAAACGTCACCAATTTTAGATTTTCAAAGTGGTAAAATTCATATAATATTTACCACTTAAGCAACAAGTATATGCATCTTTTTACTTCTTCATCAGAATTTAAATGGCACTTTGTAAGATTGCAAGATGACGTACCTAAGTATCGACCGTCATCTTGAACTCACCTTAAAAAACTTACGGTTGCAGATTGATAAAAAACGAATACTCAGTTACTGTATTTTAGCAGAATACATCTGACCACTTCAATAATTTGGAATCCAAAGTGCGTTGATATGTAGCATATAAACGCACTTTTAGGTCAATTTGTCAATTTTAAGCACATAATGCGTTTGACCTCAAAGTGCGCTGTGATGTTTACTGCATTTTGGTGTCCAATAGAACGTTTGACCCAATATTGCGTGTGAAAAGCATGACAAAACTGGTTCTTTTATAATGCGAAGTTAACGAATCAGACAAATAAGTTTGTGCAAGAGAAGTGCGTATGCATTTTTTTTTTCGTGCATTTACATATGCAAAAGCCGTCGAATTATTTTACATCTACACTCTAATATATCTCGGTTAGTTCTCGGTTTACAATGAAATAAATGGACAAACTTATAAAACTATAATATTTTTTATTTTCCTTTTAAACGAACAAAAAATGCCTAAAAGTGTCTTTCAATAATTTTACAATTCATCTTTGTTGTATCACATATAATGTATGAATATTTTATACCAATACTGGAAATAAATTGCATAGTGAAAGTCGAAAAAATACTAAAAAAAGCCATACGATTATTTTGATTAAATCTTAGTCAGGAGAAAATCCAACTAGATAGTTTTTTTAGGTTTATATGTATTTTTCGTCTGCGACATAACGTTTGAAATAACACCCCTATTTCTTGTCTGAATTGTCTGTCAAAGCAGCTGTAGATGAAACAGTTTACCATGCTGTTGATAAATACACAGGTAATTGTAATGTGTATTGCAATATAACTATCTATACTGAGGTATGAGGAGGTCAATCTTCTCTGTTTCATAACGATTTCCAAAGATAAAAATGGAATATAGCTAATACAAAAGAACACTGTCACTATATAAAAACCAGTGTTATTTGTCTCATTCTGTTCCTTCTCTGGTGATTACCATACGTTGTCTCTGATTTGATTTGGTTGGATGAACAGGTGGCTAAAGTCTCGCTGTTATCTCTTGTCTTGCCCTCAATGATATATTGGTTATATCCGACTTCTGGAGAATCATTTATCTTTGTACATGAAGTTGATAGTTCTTTATGTATTTTAAAACATTTAGTTTTATATGCTTCAAGCCTGTTGCACCACTTTTGTTAACATCAACAAAGCTTTCTTTGGCGTGTAATATTGATGCTGCTTTTAAAATACATGCATACAGAGATACCAAAGCGCATAAAGTTACAAAGGTCATCAGTGCCATAAATATACAATGATAAAGGGCATACTTCATACTTTATGGTCCTTTCAACTGTAACGCACACTGTAAATGTTTTATTTTCCAAGGATTGTGTCCTTACCTCGCTGAATGCAAGTAATGGACATGAACAAACACAGGCAGATATCGCAGCAATAAAGCAAAGCAGTTCAACAACTCGATTCTTTTATCTGCCATCCATGTGGCCGACATACCTTTCTATACCTGAAATGAAAACAGAAACAAAGACATGATATGTTAGTAATAAAAAGGAGAAAAGAAAGCCCAACACAGTGAAATTGAAAATGTTGCAGGCTCGGTTTGATACTTGAAAGTGCAAGTTACCCTTAGCATTCAACATTTAACATGAACTGGTAAAATGTTTAAACATCCGCAGATGTGTACATATGGCGGTTATCATGAGACATTCAATCTGACACGTTAGTGCCATTCCATGAAAGCGGCATATGGTTCCCAGGTAAAAAATGTGTGTACCCTAAAAGAGAAAACAATGGGCGAAACTAAATAAATGGAACATATAACAGCCGCATATTCAAATAGTACCTTAGAAGTGTTTATTGGCAGTTTAACACAGGTTTTTTCCTTCTTTGTCTATAGTGACAAAATCACGTGGAGTGATAGAAAATATTTAAGTTAAACTTTATAGAAAAAAAAACATGCTAAATTTTATGTACAATAGTGTTAATGTATGTGTCTGATTAACCCATTACTGCATGAGCATTTTTTGAAAAATGGCTTTTCATTGACATGTTTTCCGTTACAAGTTCAAATTGCTATAAAACTATAAAAAAACTGCTTCAATACTTACTAATAAAACTTGCCACAAATGTTGACTGGATCATTGCCTTTGTAACAACACGCTCAGTCTCAAATTTCTTTTTCTGTTACCGTGGCAACGAGGAGGGACCATCTCAAAATTGCCATATTTTCAATATTTTGCGTTGATATTTTCCATCAAAATTGATATTTCAAAGTGCTGCAACTTCTCAATGGATTGGCATAGAGTCAAAGGATTTTCAGCGTGGTTACACATTGCCTTATTATCGACCTGGCGTTAAAAGGCGTGCATATCTGGTAATTGGTTAAATGGTAAGTTAACTAATTATTTTAATAGTTACATTGTAGTAAAGCAGAGAGAGACAGTATCAGTAGTGGTAGTATGATAGCGAAAGGTTTTTAGTTTTTTTTTGGATCTGGATCAGGGATTAGTGACGTAATTAATCCACTTGAAATTAGGATAATCCTTTTCAAGTGTTTATCATGTCTACTTGAGACGTATTATTTTTCTGTAAGTGGTTATCAAGTGCTCTTGAGATGCCAATTTCCTTTTAAGTTCTTTTCAATTAAAATCAAAATGGCGGTAAGCCTTTAAGGTTCTTTTCAAATTAAATTAAAGATGGCGGTAAGCCTTTGAGTTATTTTTAAATAAGATTAAAAATGGCGGCGCCTTATTGTTAGGGAATGCTAATAAAGTTCGATACACACAATACATGACATGAATAACGATAATAAAAATAATATATAACAATAATAAGACATAGCAGAGTCTGTGCTATTTGGCAGTCATTATTACTTATTGGCGGAGAAAACTTGACAGGTTAAAATGGCCAACATTGAAGA
Source organism: Ruditapes philippinarum (assembly GCF_026571515.1). NCBI lineage: Eukaryota > Metazoa > Mollusca > Bivalvia > Venerida > Veneridae > Ruditapes > Ruditapes philippinarum. Next base: position 3,664 of record NW_026853458.1, read on the forward strand.
AAGATCGATTTCACTGAACACGACTTGCTCAGACATTCTGCCAGAGTGCAGAAGCTTCAGCATTGGCGCGGGGGAAGAGCAACGTGACGGCCTGTCGACCTCTAGCGACTGCGAGACTTGTGGCAAGAGGCTACCGAAAAACCGCGTGACATTCATCGCTCAGATTGTTGCCATATACTTAATCATCTTGTCGGCAGTGAATCTTTCGATTCAGAACGGGTCGAATCAAGAACTGCGGATAGCACTACTGAGCTCTGCCGTCGGGTACGTTCTGCCTAGCCCCGGTCTGAAATACAGGAAAACACTTCAGACAACGTCTGGGCAAAATTGAACCTGATGAGGAACAAACATGTAGGAGAAGAGACGAAGTTCGAGTATCTGGAGCGGATCTACAGTGATCCGTCGCACCCGGCAAGCTTTGGCGGGCCCAAGAGACTGAAAAAAGAGGCGGACAGAGAGGGTATATTTAACGTGAGCAGTACAGATGTGATTTCGTTTCTAGAGTCTCGAGACACGTACAGTACAAACAGGCCTGTTCGTCGGCGCTTCAATAGGAACAGAATACTGGTCAGTGGCCTTCGCCAACAGTACGACATGGATCTCTGCGACATGAGTAAACTCGGACGTTATCGTGGCAACAGGGGCACCCGCTTTCTTCTCACCGTAATAGACGTGTTCAGTAGGTTTGCAATGGTTAGGCCGCTGCGTAACAAGTCTGGGAAGGTCGTCGCCGAAGCACTGGAGCAGATATTAACGTCAGGTCCTATGCCGGTGCGCTGCAGATCAGACAGGGGCACGGAATTCACGTGCAAGGCAGTGGTCGATTTACTACAGCGACTGGGAGTCAAACAGTACTTCAGTACGTCAGACCTCAAATGTCAGAGCGTTGAACGTCTGAATCAGACGCTCAAGGGCGCCATATACAAATGGTGTTATGAGAACCGATCATTCGCTTACGTTACGGTACTGGACGATCTTGTCGACGGCTACAACCACAGGGTGCATTCTTCGCTGTTTGGACTTAGTCCTAGCGAGGTGAACTCGTCCAACGAGGCGAGGTTGTGGAATCTGATGTACGTGGATGGGGCCGGGAGGGCAGGTCAAAGGACGCAACTGTACAAATATCAAATTGGCGACCTCGTGAGAATAAGCCTAGCAAAGAGAACGTTTGAGCGATCTTACGGTGAAAAGTTCACGTCTCAGATATTCAAAATACGGGGGCGGATCTATAGGGAAAACATTCCTGTCTACTTTTTGGTCGATCTCGAGGAAGAGCCAATCAGGACAGCCTTTTACGAGCCCGAGCTTCAGCGGGTCAGGAAGAGCCTTGACGACATGAGCGACTGGGAAATCGAGCGGATACTTAAGACCAGGAAGTCGGGAAATGTGCACGAAGTTCTGGTCAGATACCGCGGACTCGGACCTAAGTTTGATAGGTGGCTGCCCAAAGCTTCTCTTGGCCAGAAAAAGCGCGCGTAAGGACATGGAGCAAATACACGTGGATATATGTAGCACAGACTGTGGCGATCTGTACCCTTCGAATACCGGAAGTGACTTTAGAGTGATGCTGGGCGAAACAATGACATTAAAAGACGGACGATGGTCGGTTGCACTGGTTGGAGTCACCGTGAAAAGTGCGCTTGACGGCACTGATCTTAATGGCCAGGAGCTGTACTTTTGCTCTAACGTTGTTGACTTTTCTGTGATGGGGGGCAAAAAGGTTCAACTTCTCCGCCGAGTTTGTTTGGGAACTGGAGTGAGGACCTCGGACGGGGGGTGTGCATTTTCCATAGACACCGTTGAAAATTATTGTTTCTATAAAAGGGCACCGCACCAGGAGTTGAAAGGCATTCACGTGTTCGTGCTTAAAAAATCTGGACAGAAATTCGAGCTCATATCTGAATGTGTGGTGTCAGTCACCTTGCATTTCAAGTGCTTCAGATAAAGGGGCGGGGCTTATGTGCCTTCGTACAATACACTGTCAACAGAGGGCCGAGCCATTGTTTGACAAGGCAGGGCAGGCTTATCTCTCTACACGTCAACATAGTCAGTCAGTGCACAATGAACAGCGACGCTCACCACTCCAGTCACCTTTATATACCGGACTTCAAGGCATGGGAGAACATTTATCAAAGAAAGGTTTCATCTCTTGCGAGAAAGGAAGAGAAGCGATTGGCAATTAAGAGGCCGGCGGAAGTAAAGCTACAATTCGTTTCACCGGTGGAAGAAACGGTCGATAGGGCCGAAAGCGAAATAAGGGCGAGCGTTGAAAACGTTCCGAGGCCGAAAAAGACGAAATCTTCGGCTCAATCTGAAGGCAGTCTACCGAGACCGCTTAAAGTTAAGGACGTCGTAAAGGCATCTTCTCAGACGACTAAAAACAACTGGCTAACACGGGGAAAAAAGGGAGGAACTAGTAACTCGAAAAAGTTCAGTTATCGTACACTGAACGACATATTCAGTGCATCTAGATAGCAACAGACCATGTCGGTTCTCTCGCCTTTGAGCGAAAATGAAAGTGCCCCGGAAGCCCTCGACATTTTCCGAATGTACCCTAACCAAGTTGCGATTCAGAGGTACCATCAGGAAGACGTTCGGCCGGTCAGCCAGTTCGACGGCACTGACGCACCGCTTGAGTTCGAAACGTCGCTTCAAGGAGACACATACTGTGAACTGCCATCATGTAGACTTTTTTTGAAAGTGAGGATCCTTCGTGCCGACGGCACACACTGTTCCGACGACGTAAAGGTATCGCCGTGTGACTCTTTCTTTCATTCTATGTTCAGGAAAGTGGACTTATACATAAACAGAACCCTAGTCGATTCCAGCGGAGACCTGTATCCATACAAAAGCTACTTTAACAAGCTGTTTCGGTGTGGTGCAAACACCGATGGTAGTGCGAGGTTTGAAAGCGAACTGTTCACTGGTACCGATTCCGGATTTCCGGGAGAAACCAGACCTAATGCCGGTAAGTTTGCTTACTTTTTCATTATTCTCTTAATGATACAGAATGTTAATTAATTAATTAATTAATTGATTAATTTATTTATTTATTTATTTATTTATTATTATCAATATGATTATAGTTATTTATTTATTTATTTATTAATTATTATCAATATGATTATAGTTATTCTTATATAGTTAAGTACTGTCACCTATGATAATAGTAAAATGATTATTTTGATAACAATGATGATATTAACCATGGGTAACGTAAGTGATGACGGCACAGATAAAAATGATAAACAATAATGATAGTAAAAAATAAAATAAAACTGAAAGATAAATACATTTTGATTCTTTTGTTACCTTACCTGCAGTTAAAGGGAGCTAACTCTTGCGGCCTTGTGTGAATAAAACTAATTGACCGATATTATCTTACAGGTAACTTTGGACTGTATCAACGATATCGACTAAGTCAAGGATCGAAACCGTTCGATTTGAGCGGTCTGCCACTGTGTGATCTCCTCCAACTCGATCGCTATCTCATAAATGGGGTCCATCTTAGGCTGGTGTTACACCGGAACAGCTCGGATTTCTGTCTCATAAGTGGCGAAGAGGGCGACCAGGGCATGGGATACAAGGTGAGGATAGAAGACGCCTTTTTGAGATTGGTGAAATTGAAAGTAAATCCGGCTATCCTTGTTGCCCATTCAAAGCTTCTCAAGACCGTGACGGCAAAATACCCGTACATTCGCAGTGAGACAAAGTGCGCAAATATCGAAAGTTGTCAGTGTCTTTTCGTGGGATCACATAAAATATGATAAACAAGATCAACAAGGAAAGGCGGCGTTCAATGAACGCAACCCCCACATGACCCAGCAACAAGAACCAATGGCAAGGAGCCCAGGGGGACCCCAAACAAAAACAGGACAGGGCAAAGACAGAGCACGGACAGGTTAATCATTAAATGATAATTAATTTGTAACTGATTAGGAATTCAAAGAAAATAATAATAGGCCCACAAAGGGGAAGGGGACAGGAGACCGGGGGGGGGGGTGGGAGTAATCAAAGAAATAAAAACTAGAGGCAATGGGGAAGATACTTACCGTAGACGAAAAAACAACAAGGGACATAAACCCTTCCATTTTACCAAAATTTGTGATCGTTTTATTTGTAGACGGTGCTGCGGTACTAGGTTCTCTGAAACTGAACCCTTTCAATATTGGGGCATTTCGACCTACGTCAGATAAGCTTGTGCGTCAATGGTGTTGTTTTCCCAGGGAATCCCATTAACGTCAACTACACAGAGGGCCTAACCACGGAAGTGTTTGAGCGGTTATATGGCTTCACGCAGGCGCGCCCCATTTACACCGCTATGGGGGGAATAAGCGGTAAAGACCGGGGGTATTTGGGCATCACAAAATCAGACCTGCTGACAGGTCGAGCTATCTACGTTTTCGACATGGCACCAGTCATAGAAGAAGGATTTCATTTCGAATTGCTCAACAGTGGCACTATTTCTCTTCATGTTAGATTCGGTAGCTCGCTGGCCCAAAACGTGACCTGTATTTTCTATGCCGAATATGACGCTATGATGGAAATAGACGAGTCTCGCTCAGTGAAGCTCTTGTAATATATCTACGCATTTTATATTTTCAACTTAACAATGAAATTCTTGATTCAACGGGTGACAAAATTCTTAATAGCACGCCGAATTAGTCTATGTTTATTGGTTTGTTTCTTATTTTGTTTGTTTGTTTGTTTGTTTGTTTATTAATTGTATGAATTTTTATTCAAATTTGTGTATAGACTATTGGCCTGCTGATATAATTATAGCGCATTTCAAATTTTATTTCAATTTACGAAATTAACACAAAATAACAAAATGTATTCGCTTAAAATTTTAATGCCCTTAATATCATTTTCGCTTAGACATTTGCATTATTGACAGGTAAACAATCTGTGACTATTATTGATCCACCTTGTGGCAAGTTTTTTTGTTGTTGTTTTTTTTTTTTGCGTTAATCCACAAAACAAACAGTCGCACCCGTATATTGTATGCTAGCTTATTATTATTATCATCATCATTTAAACGCATTTTTTGCATTCAGCCAGTGTTGTAAATAATTATTGCATTGTTAGTACACATTTACATAGATATATAGAATAAAGCTTATTGTTCACTTGAATTCTGTATTTTTGTAAATTTATACAGATGTCAGTTGAAATTGTAAGTGTACACCCTAATTCCCTGGCGCAGAAATTTTCACCATTTTTGTCCAACACTTGTGACGAATTTACAGCCTCTGTAGTGATGATGTTAGTTATAATAATATATTTACAGGAAAATGAATAGCAATGTTTTAAAGCCAATAAATTTCACGTCTTCTATGCCCAGAATTCATCTTCATGAAAACTGACGAAAATAGTTCTCATGTAAGTGCTATGATATTATCTTTCTTTGTACAGTAAGTATAAAAGAATTTGACAATTCACGTAAATCGGCCGTTTATGTTGATGTTTCCATATCTTACATGGAAATTGAATTATATAGAATAACAACCCCGCAAATGGCCGCCACTTTTGGCAAGGGAGGTAAATATCGTAAAAATTAGCTACATGTATCTGTGACAAAATCATTAACTACATGTACACGTTTCTTTCGCATTCAAATAAATAATATGTGGTAATTTTACAGTCATTAAATACATTAACTTAGTCCGATTGCAACTGTTCTATCATTTTTCTAATATTACGGCAGCACACGTTAAACCGGCGATAAACATGAATAATATATGTATATATCATCGCGTCATATAACATGACACTCATAATATAGTGGTCATCTTTCTTGACACCATAATTTAACGTAACACGGTGTCACCAGTAGAAACCCCGCTGCGTAAAAAGGCCACGTAGACTGTCGCCCTCTTTGGCGGCATGATCAAGGGATCACCGAATACCCCCCTTCACGCTTCAGTCCGAATGGACACCTGACACCTGGCAATGCCTTGAATGTGTGTCACGTGATGTCCGACTACATGGCTTATAAGTATCGCGCTACTTTAACCATCTTCACTCGGTTACAGCGGAAATAATCGAAGGAGCTGATTAAATAATTATACTAAATCAATAAGAAAACGACCAAAGAAGATGATGGGAGTTATCTTGCTTTTGATTCTGGTGTCGGCGGTTAGCTGTTGTAGTAGAGTGGAAGAAGGCTACGTTACATGCCATAAAAGATGGAACGAAGCCGTAACAGGGATCCTCTTAGAAGAGCTGACTGTATATGAATGGGACGGTGTCTGTCTGTTTCCGGCCGGGGCGAGGTTGAGGCTTTATGGTAACGGTGTGAACTGCGCTGTGTGCCCTTTCTTCGACGAAAACGTCAACGTCAACGGGGAGACATGTAAACAGTCGGTACGTTTATAAGCATAATTCTGTTTCAATGTATTCCGTTTCTTGCATTCGCTAGATTAGTAGATTATCATACCATTTTATTATCATTATACTGATTAGTCACGAGAAAAGTCGACCAGAAGCAAGACAAATTAATTACTGAAAATACAGAATTAGAATTAAATTGAATAAAAGACATCTTCTGGTAAAAATGATATAATACGTATCGTTTAAAAAATGCACTGATTTCCTTTCATTCATTAATATTCCCTGCTTACTCTTTGTTTTCAAATTTTGCACATTTTGCGCGAAAATAAAAAATGACTTAAAAATCTTTGATTGCATCGAATATTACACGTGCACGTATTTTCAGAAAAGAAAGTCGACGGGAGTAAGCCAAACAGCCAGTACTGTCTCCGCCACAATTACCACAACCACAGAAAGGCAGACAATTGGCGACACAACACTGTATCGTAGTTCTAGTTACGATTCGGCGTCTATCCTGGGTAAGTTAACTAAACGACTCACACATAAACAAATCGTCAAAAATACTTCTACTTTTTAAATGTAACTTTTAAAAGCAATGAAGTGTACGGTCTTTAAAACGAAAGTAAAATTATCTAACTTTATATTTCATTGATTTTATTGATGTTTTCTTTCTTAATAAATTACGTGGTTAACATCAGTAATTTCGAATTGTTTACAGATGAGGTTCCCGTTCATTCGTGGACATACGGACTTCTTGGTGCACTCAGTGCATCCGTTCTATTACTTGGAGTAGCATTTGTATGGCTGTGCATTCGTTATAGACAAAGGCGAGCTTATTGTTGCTGTAAGCCGAGAACAAGCCCCGCTGTGTCAATGGAATCTGTTGTAATATATCCGACCTTACAACTATAGGATCTTAAAAGGACTTTTCCCCTTTTTACAGAGGCTGGTTTGTTGGCGTTGATGATGTTTATGTTCAAGCTCGTGTACAGACAGGAACAGACGGTGGCCCGACAGAGACAAGTGCGCAGACTACCCAGAAGGCTTGAACATTTTCAGAATGCACCACTTCTTCGACGCTGTCAACGGACCCGGAGACCAGTTGTTCGCTTCCAGGTACAGTGGTAGAGACCACTGACGATATTTTCCACAAATGCCATGAACATTAACAGACATATTTAAAAAAAAGTGCCATTATTTCTAGTAAATAAAATAAATTTTGTCTAGACTCACTTTCAGATCAACGATAAAAAAAGCAAATGATTTTTTTTTTAATTTTTCTCAATCTCTCTGTTAAGTTTTTCTGTTTGTTTGATTATTACTTTTTATCAGAGGCTGTTTCCTGTGTTATTTTGCTTTGCATGTACATTTGTATATATTCATATTCGTATTAGTTTTGCTGTTGATGTTGTGATTTTTATGCTTTAAATATATAGCCTTTCGTACATTCTTCAAGTGAGCGCCCGTTTGATAAGTTTGTTGTATATAAACTTTATCTTTTGTTTTGTTTTATACCGTGCACATTAATATGGAAGACTATTGGCTTAAACCATGGCTATTAGTTCTTTTTGGTGTATTTTGTCTCTTTCAAAACAATCAAAATAATAAAGATAACATAAAACTGAGCGCCAATTTTTTGCTTATCTTGAATCTTTTTTTAGAAAAAAATACATTATGAACACATCAGAAAGACTATGTATTGTATTGTTTCTTTGGCTATCGAAGTGCTTCTTTATACCTTGCTTGTATGTAAACAAAACGCCTAGATCGTTATTATCATTAAAGTATATATATCGTTGTAGCTGTTGTTGTTGATATGTTTTTCCTGTTTATTATAAATTTTGTTTACATGCAATGTCATCTGATGACTTTGAAGCTTAACTTCCACTATTCGTGCATTTTCTATACTAAACCACAGGAGCTTGAAATTCTATCAACAATCGATCAAAAGTCCGATTTTTTTAAAAAAAATCCATACCTATATATAAAATAAAATGTTTTTTATATATAGGTATGGATTTTGTTTTAAATCGGACTTTTTAGCGATTATTGATAGAATTTCAAGCTCCTGTGACTAATCACACAATCGGTCACACAAGTAGAACCACATATCGACTGGCGGAATGATGAACTTTTTCAACTAGATTTATATTATATTATCGACTGTACCCCCAAAAAATGGCTGCCACTTCGGCAAGGGAGGTAAATATTGAAAAAATCGGTAACTATCTATTTCCAGCTCGATTTCTCTAGCTTTTCGCAAGAAGAGAAAACACCTAAATAGTAATGAACACCATGAAATTTGCCTCCTATTTGACACAGTTGCTTTTGTAACGACAATAACCACAAAAAATGATAACAAAAGTAATCAAGGTCATAATGACGACAATTGTAACAACGATTTTATGTATATTTTTCTAATCTATGGGGGCGGACGGTGTGGGACGAAGGGGGGGGCATGGCTTGTCGTATTGAAAAAGGGATGTTTTTTGTTTGTTTTTGTATTGTTTTTTTTTTTTTTTTTGGGGGGGGGGGTGCCATCGTTGTTATAACTGTCCTCATCATCATCGAAATTACAAGTAGTATTATAAGTATACTTAAATATCCCAAGATTTGTATATGAATATATAGAAGAACGCATGTCTTAGATCATTTTTTTAATAGACAAGAAAAGGTATATTAAATATATACATGCAAAGGGTTAAGTAAAATTTCAATTAATAATTAAATTACAAAAGTTTTGTTCACATAACACTCATTTAAAAGTTTATATACACATTTAGACATCTTAACATTGTCGGTTTCATAAGAAACATTAAAGTCCTTGCAAATCTTTCGTCTCCAAAAGACGCCCATCTCCGTAACAGCATTAATTCTTGTGCATGTTCTTTTGAAACGAGCCAAGCTCTGCAGGTCTAAATTATATCCAATCTCCTGCAGCAAATTGCTTGGCAGGTCCAGCAGTCAGATGGCCGAACTGATTGGTCCGTTTGCATTCAATATGCCCCCCTCCTCCATTTCCTCCTCCATGTCTACACTGGTGGACCAATCACTGTCATAGTCCGTCTCCCATAGCTCAACGACACTCGACACATCGTCCTCGTCATCCTCCTCCTCGAATTCTGGTTGTATTTCGTCGTCGTCGTCGTCATTCGTCAGGTCGATCACCTCCGTACTCTCATCATTTAAAATCATCTGGATCTCACAGTCGTCCTCGTATTGGATCGAATCTTCCGATCCAGACTGGTAGTTCGTTTGGCTAAAGAATATCCCCTCGTCAGATTCATCGTTGTCGCTGTTATTCGATGGAGAATATTCGAGAATTCTCCTCAAAGAATGACCTAGCCCCGGCCTTCTTGGGGTGGTGGCCTCGTCGTCCGAGTGGGTGATTATCTCAACAGGGGGACTGTGGCTTGTCGCGACAATCTCTTCGAATTTTGTTATGACCAGGTCGAAAGACTTAAAAAAAGTCATCAGTCCGGGTCTTCTCAGAACGATCTCCGCACCTGTCTCTGTGTTTTTGATCGTTCCTGCGATGCTGCCTTCAACATTGTCAATTCTGCAATTACAATGAATATAGCCTTCATTAAAATTTAGTGATATGAAAAGTATTATTGAAATTTGATTAGTACTAAACATTTGTGAAAAATGATGACTGTGATAAAAATCTAAAAAGCTAATACGATAAACAGCATTAAGTGAAACAAACAATATGATATAAAACAAATACGTTGTTAGCAAAGATGATATTGATGGCAATAATGTTAACTATTGTGTCATCAAGATGAAGTGTCGTCGTTATTACATTTTACTTAAGTGACATCGCAAAAAAATGAATGAATAAAAACAAACCAAAATAAAATAGAAAATACACAAAAAAACAAAAAAAAAAGATCGTAAAATAAGTTAGTCATTTATACGTTGAAAAGAAGAAAATTATATATGAGCCGTGTCACGACAAAACCAACGTAATGGGTTTGCGACCAGCATGCCGTTCGCTATCAGTTTCTCTATTTGCTATTGGGTTTGTAAGCGAACAGTATGGATCCTGATCAGACAGGTCTGGATCCATGCTAGTCGCAAACGCACTATGTTGGTTTTCTCGTGACGCGGCTCATATATATATATATATATATATATATATATATATATATATATATATATACATATATATATATATATATATATATATATATATATATATATATATATGGATATAGCGCTGAAGTTATCTCTTTAACGCTACATGCCTGCAGACGAACCAAAATGATTAAATATTAATGAATCTTGTGAAAAAAATGTACGATGATTTAAAGAGAAGTTGATATATTTACAACAGAGAAATGAATTACCCATAATTTACAATTCATGTTCGTTTTTTGGTTTCGTATTGTTTATCATCATATGGTGTATTTTACGCTGCTAACGGAGTTAATGCTATTTATATTAATATTTTTTTAATCTTTAACGTCATTAATATGTAAATTGCTTTGCATGTTCATATAACAATGTCATTTTTTTTTTAGTTTTCATTAACATCTACGAATCTGGTCGTTTATACATTCGACTTACTTGACATGGCAATGAATAAATAAATAAATATATATATATATATATATATATAAAAACACAGTCAGTCATTTATGCGTTTCAAAGAAGAAAATGATATATATATATATATATATATATATATATATATATATATATATATATATATGGATATAGCGCTGAAATTATCTCTTTAAAGCTACATGCCTGCAGATGAACCAAATGATTTAAAAGAAAATAAAAATAAAAAATGTACAGCGACTTAACGAGAAGTACACCTAATGTATCATGTACAATTATACTATTTTGCATTTTGCGTGACTAACGGAGTTAAGGCTATATATTCCTATATTAATAATTTCTTTTGCCATTAACGTTATTAATGTTTAAATACTTTGTATGTTCTTATAACAACGTCTTACTTTTAAAAAATGTAATTCTTTGTTTGTTATTAAAATTCCGTATACATTTACATGAATATGAAGGCATGCTGCTTTAAAAGCTAGAGGAATAACACTTGTTGAATTAAAAATGTATGTGCAAAACACAAAACAAACCTCAGTGTGGTTTTTTCATCCAGTCTTACGATGTCTGCATCCATGATGAAATTTGCTGCATCCATGTTGAAATTTGTTGTTTGTTTTTTTTAAAGTAAAGATATATCCTTTGGCGACAACTTGCGTTTTGAAAATGTGAAATTCAACCCCCGGTACAGTGACTGTACTAAAAGGACAAACTCAAAAACCACGTGATCACTCTCTAGAAACTGACCAAACCAATCACTTTCTAGTTTTTTACCTTAATCGGAATAAGTGATTTTACTCAATCATCTATATTGCTCAGTTTGTAGTGAAAGGTGGGTGAAAGGTGCGAGCATTACTTGTTTTCAAGGAGGATTAATTACGACAACGATGAAAGACATGGCTTCCTTAGGTCACTCATTTTATCAGTAGAAGAAGTGAGATTAACAACAAACAAAGGTAAGGCAAGCCACTCTAAACTCTGTTGAGAGTAAATCTCCTTTGCTTGGCTTGGGCGTCCGCCGTTGTCACTTATCGCTTTTCAATACATGTTTGCTTGGACGGGCATTATTTTTCTTCTTAGGGCATTCAACAATATTACCAAAACATGTTTGCTTGGACGGTCATTATTGCCTCTTACGGCTTTTAACAATACTACCTCATATCCCCCTCCCCGGTACTTCAACCATATTATGAAAAAAAATATTACTTATGTTTTTTGTCTTTGGAAAAAATGACTTTGTGAAAAAAAAAACTATTACTTGTGTTTTTTGTCTTTAAAAAATATGTCTTTATGAAAAAAAAACTATTACTTGTGTTTTTTTGTCTTTGCAAAAATATGTCTTTAATTTCTGAACTACACGCTCATATAAATAAAATGCTATTACATTCACGTTCCATTAAAAACATAGTTATGAAAATCACATAATGTAAGAAGGAAAATGTTATTATCTTGGTGCGTTTGAAAATGTTAGTCATTAATAAACATATTTATGAAAACCATATATGTATGAAGGAAAATAAATCAACATTTTTGGATTACGACACGGCCGAGAGAGCTATATGGTGTACGATTCGAACAGGTTACTCTTTTGATTCCCGCCAGAATCACATTATAGAGACAACGTTTTCATATTCAATAGGCTTCGAAGGAGATCGGAAATTGAAAACCTGCAGAGTAGTTCTAACTGAAGACCGCAAAAAGATCATCACCGCATATCCTGTAAAAACGAGAACTAAAAGGTGATTGAAACATTTCTATATTATTGAGTAGGTATATACATGTTCACATGTTTTAAAGCAACTTTTCAATACACTGTGTTCTTTGTTTACTGAATGTCATTCCTAGCAGTATCATAAACATACGGGTCATGTGTTCGCATTATTATTATTACTATTATTATTATTATTACTATTATTATTATTATTATTATTATTATTATTATTATTATTATTATTATTATTATAGCAAGTTAATATAGAGCAGAAATAAGAATATTACTGAATTAGTGTTGCATTTAATATTTATTCAGTTATTCGGCGTTTAACTGATAAGAAACTGTATATTTTTGCCCTTTAGAAACAAAAGCATCAGTAGCGGTTTTATTTAATCTTACCTATGAAATATGGTGCTATATCAGTCAAATATATTTCATATTTTTTTAAAATAAATATGAAATATAAATATGAAAGTGGGCGGAGTCAAAACTCATATTTATTTTAAGGGACTTCTTTCGCCATTTTGTTCGAAAAATCTGATAAATACAAACAACTTTTTTGTTGAATTTTATTTTGAAAACTATCTAGAATGATAGAAAATGGTCTAACTAAGAAAAAAAATCCGAACACCAATATCTTTAGTTCAGTCATTAATGCTGTACAAACGTTTAAAAAGTTGTTTACGTGACTTCACAATCTAGCGCTAAATATCGCGTGCAAAACAAGACGATACTTATATTACTGCGCGCTGTATAATTGCAGTTGCGTAGCTGGCAAGGGGGTTCATAACCATTTTTCTTTGATAATGAAATTAAATAAAAAGGTTATTTTTTCGTTTTTCGTGAAATATGGTATATATTTTCACTCAACATGATAAAATGCCTTATATTTTCACTCGCCCCCATATTTTACTCAAACGAAAAACTATCCTCTTATTATTCATAATAGCGTCTATATTTTTCGACATTTTTTTGTTGTTTTCAGCGTTTGATTTCATAATGGCAGACAAATATATTACGTCGTTTCTTTATCCAAACGAGGATATAACGTACGTTCCTTCTGAGGCCCAGGTTGAAAAGGAGGTGGACAGAATTCAAAATAGAGTCACTTCCGAGAACAAATGTGAACGCTGTGGTAGAACGTTTGTTAGTAAATCAAATTTAAAGAAACACTGGAAGCGAGGCGTTTGTCAGAATGACGGGGGGAAATACCTGTGTCAGAGATGTGGAAGTTTACAAAAAAATCTTTCTGACTTGAAACGGCATGAAAGACAATGCGCACCTAAGAACGCCGTTGAATGCACGCACGCGGATTGTGGCAAGAAATTTTATTCTCAAAAAACTTTACAAAAGCATATCAGAAACAAGCACGCTAATCGATGTCCACTGTGTGACAGCGAGTTCCAAAGTAAACATGATCTGCTGGACCACTCCCGTCATCACTTCATGAACGATTTCCTCACACTTGCCCAAGTGAAGAAGTTGCGCAAGGTGACCGGAAAGTCGTTATTAGTCACAGAAAGACATTCCACGCGACCAGTTCCAAGAACAACTGATCACAGCGCCACGAATGTCGCCGGAAGTTCTGATTCTGGTGGCAGGTTCAACTTCCGGCAAAAAACGCGCACAATACATGGCAACGCTGGCGTTCACATCACTATCAAACCAGAGGGCAATGAAAAACACTCGATGCTTAATATATTTAAGGATAGACGAGAACAGCTGCACCAAAACCTGGTTGATCAGTTGGACAGGTGAGTTAATGATGATTTTTTTTCTCGCAAGTGGATTTTTTTGCGATGCATTCGAAAACTTGAAAATGAAATATACAAAATGTATGAAAATAATTCAACAAACATAATATAAGATAATAAAACAAACATAATATATACATGGTAAAAATAATACGTATATATATATTTAATATATTTATTACAATACTTTCCAGCTAATGTTATTCAATTGTAAATAGTGATAATGTTTTCGTGTTTTTTAATGTTTTTTTGTCTTCTTCGTGATTAATACGACAATGGTAACTTTATTTGTTACAATACTATCATTATTATTATTATTTATTATCATTACAATTATTATTATATTATTATTATTATTATAAAGAATAATAATGAATTTCAACACATGTTTTAGGTTTAATAATCTACGATGGTTTTTGTGCGTCCGGGCAAAGATGGTTCGATTTGATCAGGAAGGCAACATGAGGTAAATGTTCAGCAGAATTTTCTTGCATTTTTGTCAACCAAAAAAAAAAAAAAAAAAAAAACTAGCATATTTTTGTCAGCATAATATTCTAGCATGAATATATATATCTATTCATTATAAATAAATTTGTGAAAAAATAACGATAAGCAGAGTTGCTGATTTACAAACGTTTTTAACATTTTTTTTCTTCGGAAAATAATCTTTTCATTTTCTCCTATTTTTAAGGGACGAGGACAGACCGACATTCAGATCGGTGTCACAAATACTCCTTGTGGCCGATGCTATAGAAGCCCAGATTGATCAGGCTTACTTTAAGGTCAATTCTTCGTTAGAGACGTATTGCTCATCAGCAAGTGGTTGGGTCCTTGACGAAGTTCTGAATCTTGACCAGTTCATAATGAGATACAATCCCCTTGGGGGCAACTGCGGCGACTTTGATCTCCCAGCTGAGCTGTCGATGACACGTGCACTGATCTCGGTCACCGGAAGACCGACAAACAGCAAAGACTGTTTCATTTGGGCCGTGATTGCTGCCATACACCACACAGCAGACGAACTAAGTGGATCCTTGCACTGGTCAAAATTCAGCGAATTCAGACGACTTTATCAGGTTCCAGTGTCAATGCACGACGGAGAGGCGGTCACCTTGACACAAGTTCCTGAATTCGAGAAACTTAACAACGTGTCGGTTAACGTTTTCGGTTATGATGGTAAGGTTTTTCCTCTGCACGTGTCAAACATGGAGAACGCCCGGGGCCACGCGAACCTGCTGCTGTTGCACGTTTATAGCGAATGCGATGACAACGACGTGTATCTAAAACACTACTGTGCCATTTCGAACCTAGGGAGACTTGTCTATCGACAGCAGGCGGGATCACATACACTTCACGTGTGTCCGAGATGCCTCAACTTCAATTACTCGGCCGAAGATCTCGAAAAACACGTGCAGCAGTGTCGCCTCGTGAAGCCACTCTCTGTCAAAATGCCCGAGTATGAGCGAAGATTCCGAAAGTTCAAGAAATATCACCTTCAGCTCGAAGCCCCGTTTGTAATTGTAGCTAGATTTGAGTGTTTTCGCAGACCAATACTAGACTTGAACGAGCCCACAGAGGGTGTCACTGTCAGGGAACGACTTCACGAACCATGCGCCTTTGCCTACTACAAACTGAGCGTGGACAACAGCCACCCTCGAACTCCTGTCTTCTTCGCGGACGATGATCCGGACACCGTCATGAAAGAGTTTTTAACGTGTATGGAACGTGAACAAGAAGAGGCTCTTTCCATTATGAAGAGAGTCGAACCCATGGTGTATTGTGATGAAGGTCTCCGAAACATAGAGGCCACAAACGACACTTGTCACATATGCGACGACGCTTTTTACCCGGGTCAGCGAGTTGTCCTGGACCACGATCACGTGAGTGGAAAGATCAGAGGCAGGGCCTGCGTGGCATGCAATCTGAACTTTTGCGTGCCTAATCACATAGTCGTTGTACTTGACAACCTCTCCGCTTACGATGGCCGGATGGTCATGGCCGGGGCATCGATCCATGGTGCGGGGAGAATCAGAGTCATTCCGAAAACTATTGACACTTATGCTGCAATCACCATCGGAAACTGTCGCTACATTGATATGAAGAATTTTTTTAAAGACCCTCTAGACATCATCATAGAGGGACTTCAAGCAGAGGAGGATGCCGAGTGTTTCACACACACACTCGCCCACTGGCCGAGCGACAGAGGTGAAAACGCGCGGCTTGATCGAATCAGTCTGTGCAGAGACTACATACATGGCCCAGATCAGCTAAGGGAATACAAACTGCCTCCCATTGAAATGTTCTCAGACAGATTCACGGGAACATGTATTTCTCCAGAGAAGTACATGGCCGTGATAGACGAGTGGAAACGCCTTGAAGATAAGACGCTGAAGGGGCTACTGCAACTGTCACTGGTTACAGGACTTAAAACTGGACCCAATGCGATTCTACACACTGGCTAGCTTCGCATGGGAGAGTGCACTTCGCTTCACGGAGACCACCCTCGAACTTCAGACGTCACTAGAGGCTCACCTGATGATAGAAAATGCGATCAGAGGTATTGTTACACCCATTTCCTTCTTGTCTATCCTGTTACTGATAACACACGAAGATATTCAAAAAGCAATGTCCGGAAGTGACAGTCCCGTTCGATTTTCAAGTATTCGTGAATACTGGTTTTACTGTATCGTTAATATGGAGTATTGCTCAGAAAAACGCAAGGCAGCAAAGGCCCCATTCTTCAAATCTTTATGGAAAAACGTGGCTAATCTCGTTTCTGGTGAGCCACGTTAAATGTTAATTTTGATTTCTTGCTTTTTATTTCAATTAATGGTATCCCGCAAATGCAACGTATTTTGATAATTTATATTTACTGAAAAAGAAACAAACATTTATAGTTTATGAGATAATCTTATTCTGAACAATAATTATCCCCCTTTATGATCTGACCATCATTTGTATACAAGTAGCTTCTTTTAATTTCAATGCAATCTGATGCAAGCAATTGTGATATCTAAGCCTTATTGTTATTGTTATTATAAAATGTTTATTTTAGGAAAGAGCTTCGAAAATCCCCGTAACTTCAAGAACGTACGAATATGCACCAACGAGACGCACTTGACTCGCTTAGTGTCCAGGCCGACATTCGACTGCCTCAAGATTCTTGGCGAAAATCTCACAGCCGTTCAAATGCACAGATCTGTTGTTGAATTGAACAAGCCAATCGCCGTGGGTTTTGCGATTTTAGAACTCTCCAAGTTGGCCGTGTATTCGTTTTATTACGATTTTGTGAAGCCGACACTTTTCAAGGACGGAAAAGTGTCATTCTCGCAGGCGACACAGACAGTTTTGTCCTCAAGATTTCCGGTGTGCCAGACCTGAGAGACAGGTACAGGAAATACAAGGACATGTTCGATTTCTCCAACCTTCCGGATGGAGATCCCCTGAGAGACGACATAAATAAAATGCAGCCGGGAAAGGTCAAGTTCGAGCTTCCTGGTCACGTGGGACTGGAATTCATAGCGCTTTCCCCGAAATGCTATTCCCTGAAGACGGATCAAGGATTCAAGCAGGCCAGGAAGGGCTGTTCTAGAGAGGTGCGACACGAACTGTACAAGGAGTGCTTACTGAACGACAAATGTCACACAGAAAATGTTAATATGGTTCGGAATTAAGGGCACCAACTGTACCAAGTTTCCGTCTCGAAAAGGGCGTTAAACGTTTTAGATGTGAAACGTTACCACTACGATTCTGTCCATTCCGTTAGTTTCGGACATTATGCTCTAAACAGTTAAAAATGATATGTTCCGTTTTGAACCATAATTGTTTATTTGTTTATGATCCACAAAAATACTTTTTGTGACGTTTTTTTATCTATTTTTGCGCTTGTGTGTGTGCATAATGTTTACTTCCCCTGAATTTCATTGTGTCAATACTATTATACTGTTTGTTGCACATTTTTGTGTTTTCGTTTTCTTTATTCTAATGTATAAGATATTTGTGTCATGTACATTTGTAGTAAAATATCATTTGTGTACATACAGACATCTTTATATCTTAAAATGGCATTAAAACATAAAAAGACAACAATAATGATAAATGGATTAACAATATAGCAGAAGCAATAAAACACACACTTATCTGTACAAATATTGTTTTATTCAGAATATATATATATATATATAATGTTTTCTCATTTTTTCAATATGTGAAAGCTGCAAAAATACTTAATAATAATCGTAAATCAAAATTTAGCTTGTGTTCTTGTTTTAATGCGTAATATGTAGCTAAAATAGCAAAAATGGTGAAATGACCTTTGACTTTTTAAATACACAGGGAAATATAAAAAAGAAAGACGAATATATATAAATACACGTCCATTTCCGCGACCACAGTGAATACCCTTTTAAACCACCATTATTTAAATATCGTCAGTAAGGAAGCCACTTTTTAGTTTTAGATTTAAATGTAACGCTCCTTTTCACATTGGTTTTCTGCGATGATAAATGTGTGGGAACACTTATTTCGTCTATTGCATTCTTAAAATAACTAAAATCCTTAGGTCTATTCGCAGCACTGTCACTTAGCAGAGTGCAGTATATATAGTTAACGATGTTGGAATCCATTTCCTGTCCGTGTATACGAAACCTGCCCGAACCTTCCATCTGAAAAACACCCTTTCCGTAATTTAGTATATACAGTAACAGAGACGACGTTCGCTTCCGCGAGTGTTTTGGAAACGTGTCCCTTATCATTCCTGTAAGTCGTTCATTGACGGACTGGTTATCAGTCCGTGAAACGCTCATCGACACTGGTTCTACATTTTGTTTTATACCGGAAACCCGTCCGACTGAATCCTATTCACTTACAGTACCGTTCTCACGCTGTCTCTCCGACATATTCGGTGAATAAGTTGTTGTTGTTGCTGCTGTTGCTGTTGAGAAGGCGTCAGTATCTCGGCGACCTTTCGCCAACGGCTGGTTCACTTGATGATCTTTGTTCTTTTGCGACTGTTGTTGTTGCTTCTGTATCAACTGCTGATAGCGGCACGCCGGAATGAGTATCAGTTTCCGAAAGCCCTTCTCTGTGCCAACTTGCATTTCTGTCGTATGTTGCCTCTTTACGTGGAGACCGATATTCTTCGTCGGAAACGGACGAATCGCTTTCAGAGTCCTTGTCAAATTGTTTCAAAAATATCGACACAAGGGATCTTATTCCCGTGGCGTCTTTGTACATTAAATCGCGCTTCGTGTTATTATCCACCGACTTAACAGCCAGTTTTCTAAAAGTGTTTTTGTGTTTGCTTAAGTCCGAAAAGTCCCGGTCCGTGATTTCCACTGTTCCGTGTAACAGATTGTAACAGATTTCCGATATAACATGTATTTGTTCTCGCGAAAGATTTCGAAGAAGTTGCTTTCTCTGACTTGGAACGGCAACAATCAAGTAGCGCAGAAAGTCAATCTGGCGAGCTATCTTGTCCATCACAGAAGCGCGTCGGATCTCAAACTCGCACTTTTCTCTTTTGCACGCAAACTCTCTCTCTCCGTGTAAAGATACAGATGTAAACACGACTGAACTACTCGAGTTCGTAAATCACCGGTAGCTGTCCAGGTAAAATGTTTGCTCTTAACTTATAATCGGAATGTCTCGCCTGAGGACTGAGATCGATAATCAATGGGCTGTACTGGTCCGTCGCCATGACGTCGTCGTAGACGCCAAGAAAATGTTTTGATTTCTTATTGTGCACGAAAAGCTGAGTGCCAAGCGTGGATAGCTGAAGGCGATTTTGTAGTCTAAACAATAGAATGTAATGTAAATTCGTGGTCATTGTCTTGGCGTATTTCGAACTCATAAAGATGTTGTGACAGCTTATAATGACCGTCACGGTAAGGTGGTGACAAAGTAGCACGAACAAATCGGGTATGTCCCTCGAGTTGATCATTAAGTGATAAAGATCGTCCACAATTAGAACAAGATGTCGTTCGTTGTCGGCCCATTGCTCTATGTCAGACCTGGTCGGCAGACCCTGCACAAACTGTACGTTGTGCAGGGTGCTGCCTATCTGATCATATACGTCCTGGTATATGTTGTAAAGCCATACGTATTTCGAAGGCGGAATCGTGAACACCCTTTCCCCATTTTCTACCAACTTTCGCATGTACGATGTTTTTCCAGAGTTGCTTTGACCGACCTGAAATTGAAATAGCTAAGTTATGTTGATGCACTAACAATCGTTCATTAATAGGTTTAAAATATATATATTATAAATCAACGCAAAACTGTACGTCTTCTCGTATTATCGTGCATTCGAAACAACAATATATAACTCACGAGTAAAAGTGTCGCAGGAGCGATGAACTTCACCAACGAATCATTTTCGTCTACAAAATATTCGCAATCCCTGCTTTTGAACTGACTTATGTCACCGTTCTCTATTTTCAGCTTTAAATCGATATAGCTCAGTAAATGTTATGTGTGTGTGTTGAAAAATAAAATTACCTAAAATTGCGCATGCGTGCTGCGGAATATGTTCATTTCCGTTCCGAGCAGTGCAGTTTCTCAATTCCAAGTATTGTCTTTGCGATCTTAGTAACGCTTCTCTGCCACTTGTTGTCCTTCATACCAGTTTCTCTGTAGTCCTTGCATCTGTACTTCAGCATGAACAAGTCAAGGACGGCACGGTCAACGTCCGTGCATGTTTGCCTTACGTACCACTGCTCGATCATTTGCTCGTCGTCTAGAGTTTCAGACACGTCCCAGAAGTGATAATCAAGTTTACTGTCACGGTCCAGCATGATGCACGAGTGGCTGAGTTGAGACGGGCATTCGTATTTGCAACCAAGACACAGTGAGCGCGAGACCGCACCTAGTTTGTTAACAATTGCCTGTGCATAATATGCCTGTAACGAAAACTCCAACATGCACGTAAGTCGGAAATTGGCCACGTCCGAACCGTCAGGTTTTACTTTGCTTTCCTCCATGCTCGTTCTCGTACAATCCAGTTCGGGTAAGCGTCAAAAAATCTCCTTTCAGAATCAAAAGAGTAAAGCTGACTTAATTATCATCAGTGTTGAATACATGAATTTCTAGACCGGCTGGCCGAGCAACGGCCTCCATCAATTACGTACAATGTCTTATTATTGTTATATATTATTTTTATTATCGTTATTCATGTCATGTATTGTGTGTATCGAAC
The DNA here is from genome assembly GCF_026571515.1 of Ruditapes philippinarum. NCBI lineage: Eukaryota > Metazoa > Mollusca > Bivalvia > Venerida > Veneridae > Ruditapes > Ruditapes philippinarum. The sequence continues at coordinate 25,232 of NW_026853458.1, forward strand.
TTTATTAGCATTCCCTAACAATAAGGCGCCGCCATTTTTAATCTTATTTAAAAATAACTCAAAGGCTTACCGCCATCTTTAATTTAATTTGAAAAGAACCTTAAAGGCTTACCACCATTTTGATTTTAATTGAAAAGAACTTAAAAGGAAATTGGCATCTCAAGAGCACTTGATAACCACTTACAGAAAAATAATACGTCTCAAGTAGACATGATAAACACTTGAAAAGGATTATCCTAATTTCAAGTGGACTAATTACGTCACTAATCCCTGATCCAGATCCAAAAAAAAAACTAAAAACCTTTCGCTATCATACTACCACTACTAGTACCTCTCCTTCATATTGTTTATAAATGATGCGGAAAAAAGTGTTTTTGATAGAGATACAGATTGAATATCCTTTAAACGATTCGCAAGTTTTCATGTTACTTTTTGCTGGATGGCACTGTTATTTTCCTACTCTGTGAATGAGGTTCAAATTTTAATGAACAAACTACAAGCTTATTTTGTAAAATGGAATATATCTCTGGATAGAAGTAAATCATAAGTATGTAATATTTTGTAAAGAAGGTAATAGACAAGAACATATTCATGTATATTACGATTATAAAAAATTAAATACAAAATGCATTGTTAGTACGAGGGGTGATCCAAAAATTCGTGGACACCCTGCATAAAACAAAAAGTAATAAAGCAAATCACATGAAATTCTAGTATCTATTAATTGTCGGCAAATTCTCAAAATATACATGAATTAACGATTCTGCACCAGTTTATATACATAGACATTTCAAAACGTGGCGCAGCTTACGACGTCACAAACGACGTTATGCTATAATAGGAGGTTATCTACGTTACCGTTTTGCTTATAACTTTTCAAAGTATTCCCCTTTAACCCGCACACATTTCTCATGGCGGCGGACCCAGTCTCTAAATGTACTTGCATACCATTATTCCTGGTTGAATGATGACAGTATGCATTGGGTGGCTCCTCTCAACTCGTCCAGATTGTCAAAACGTCTCCCTCTCAACTCTTTTTTTAACCTGGGAAACAAGGCGAAGTCACACGGGGAAAGATCATGCGAATATTGTGGATGATTGCGTACCTCTGCTCCAAGCTTGATTTGAATGGTTAGCTGTGTGTCCCGGGCACGATGAGCAAGTGCATTGTCTTGGTAAAGAATTAAATTTTAAATAGATTTTGTCTTCATTAATCTTCGCACGCACACTTTCAACCGTTTCTTTGTCTCTTACCTCGACAGGTCGACCAGTCCGCGAATCATCCCAAACACTTTTCCTTCCATCTGAAAATCGGCGATGCCACTTATAAACTAGAGAACGACACACTGACAGTTTATTTGTCACACTTTCGATCATTGTTTTTGTCTCGTCAGGCGTCTTTCCATGATTTACACAGAACTGTATAACTGTCCTAATTTTCGCTGGATCCGTGTCGTCCCTTTTAGATAAAGCTGTTTTTAGCACCTGTTCTTTGAAGCACGAGCGTAAAATAACCGCAACTTCAAAATGTCTTCTGATACTGACAGAATGACGTCATACACATCAAAACAACGTTATTATAACGTTTCCTGCAATTTTCTTTGTTTGCACAGGTTTTACATGTGTTTAAATGAGATGAAAACGTTTACATCACAGAGAAAAAGTAAGCTGCGCTGCGATTTTGATACTTAATTTTTGATGTTGTCATATATAGATAAAAATGCAATTGTTGTTTTCAAATTTGGTCAGTTTATTATAAAAAGCATGTCATTTTATTAAAAAAGCATTGATTAATAATAACCAAAGAGTTCACCTCGGTAGGACGTCACATTATGGAGAAACACACATTGTCGACGAATTTTTTGATCACCCCTCGTATATTTTGTTATTTAGGTGTAACATTGTCTGCTATTGGAAGTTTTAGTGCTCTTAAGGCTTTATTTGAACAAACTTGAACAAACGTATAAACTTTGTTTACGTAGTAGATATAAGCCGAAAACTGTCCAATATGTAAAATATTAAATTTCATGAGGCGCGTAGCGCCGAAGGGAATTCAATATTTTACTTATTGGTCAGTTTGAGGCTTATATCTTACTTAAATTATTACTTTTACTATCAAACATCTAATATCTATCGAAAAATTAGAAATAATGTATTTTCGTGCTAGAAATGTACACTATTAATGTTTTAGCAATTATCCTTTTCTTACTTGCATACGCAACTAAAATTTCATCAAATAGCAAAAATCCAGCCAAAAATATTATTTTCAAACCACGTTATATAGAAAAATTTGAAAAACAAACCAAAGGAAATTAAACCATTAGGCCTTCGTTTAAAAGATGATTTAGATAAACTTAAAAATAATCCTGTCAGTATCCTTCAAAATGACAATGAGGATGTTCCACCTTGGACTTACAATTCCCCTGAAATAAATATTAACCTTTCAAATATAAAAAAAGTCATCAAAATAATTTTACATCTAGTATGAGGTTACCAGAAAATGCATCAATTTTTACTGCTGAAGCAAAAGCTATCGATTTAGCATTGTCATACATAGAACAGCATACCCATGATAAATTTGTGATATTTTCTGACTCGCTTTCTGTTTTAATATCCATTAAAAATAAAAAATCTGACAATATCATGGTAAAGAAACTTCTTTTACGATTTCATGAGATACTTAAAATAAAATCTGTTAAATTATATTGGATTCCAAGTCATGTAGGTATACGAGGAAATGAAAAAAAAGTAGATGCTTTAGCTAAACAAGCATTAAATTAAAAAAAAAACTGACTTATTGTTACCTGCTTGTGATTTTAGAACGGCTATAAATAAACTCGTTTCATCTGAATGGAAAGCAAATTGGGACAATGCCGTCTTTAATAAACTTCATGATATAAACCCATCTCTTGATGTGTCACCATCTCTGTCTTTGTCAAACCGCCATGATCAAACAGTTTTTCTTCGATGCCGAATTGGACACACTAAAGTTACCCATTCTTATCTCCTCACGAATGACAATGCCCGTTTCTGTGTAGGTTGTTATAAAAATTTTACTGTCAAGCATTTTCTTCTGGAATGTCATGATTTTTCACAGACCCGTAACAGATTTTTATAATGTAAACTCACTCAAAGAACTCTTTAATACAATTCCATCAAAAAACATCATCGATTATTTGAAAGAGATAAACTTGTATTCAAGGATCTGATTGGCTCTTTTTTATTATCATTTACAAAGTTTTACATAATATTTTAAGCCTATAATAGCATTCGGCACGATATGGTCATTTATGTGTTGACGTGCAGTAAAATCCAAACAAACAAACAAACAAATCTTACTTGCAAAACCCTATAGATAGCCTCTTGAATAACAAAATGTCCGTAGCATGAAATGTTCGTGTTTTGAAATATGACCAATTATGTACATGAACACAATGATATACACAAAATGTACAAGTTACACAAAATGTTGAACTTAAACACATACAATATACATGAATTTACATTTGGGATTTTTACAAGAAATAATAAAAATGAAATGTTTTCAAATTTGTGTTGAATCTTGGATATTTTGAATGATTTATACGGACCATTTATTGTTAAAATTATGTTTTCTTATTTTACAACAGCTATCAAGGATGAAAAATGTTGTGTAAGAATTGCCATTAGTGTGAATTTTAGATATTAACGCAACAAAATGATAGTTTCTTATTTTTGAATTGGTATATTTGTCATACCACAGGAATCTGGAATCGTTTCTATATATAAGCAGTCAAATATAGCCGCTTTTGTTTTAAATAGATTAATTTATTTTATCTATTATATTTATTTGAAAAGCTGACCATTACACTTACTTGAAAAGTTGACCTAACTGAAACATAACGTACATACAATTAAGCAAATCAAGTATGATTGTCATATAAACGTTTATTTAAACAAGAAAAAAGCGGACAATAGATAAGAAATTAAATAATCCCATAAAAATCATATCCGCTATCTTTCACTTGGAAAGCGTAAACAGTGATAAGATGTTAAGAGCTTGAAAATCGAAAATCAGTAGGCTTGGAATAATAATTAGTTAAATGAGCAAGATAACAATTATTGTTATTTTCGTAAAATTATCTAAAATGCGTAATGGGCGAAGGAAAGACGTTGCATTATGCCTCGTGTTAACCTCTGAGATATGAGGTTACATTTTACTTAATCGTTTTTTTTTTTTTTTTTTTTTTTTTTTTTTTTTTTTTTTTTTCTTTCTTTTTTTTTTTCTTTTTTTATTTGGAGAATTTTCCGCAAAATCCTGTGGTCATACAATCTTCTTTCACTACACGGCACGCTGTCTAATATTAATGTGTTACAGAATTAATATTGGACTTACACATTAATATTGGAAACCTACCTGTACTGTATTAAAAATACAGTACGGTCAGAACAAAGGAATTAAGTCATAGTAGTAATTTAAATTAAATTCTTTATTCGATGCTTTGCCTCTTGGTTTAAGTGAAAAACTGAAGTTATTGTTTTTAATGATTCTTCCAATATTGAATTAATAGAGCCCAAGATGTGGAAAAGGTTAATATTAATTTTTTGGAACAAAATTTACTGTGAAGTACCAAACAACAAATGCAACTGTCTTAACTTGCTTAAAAGTTCATGGGCCCTTAGTTGGATAAGTTGGGTATAGGTAGCTATGGAATAATATGTCTGAAGGTATACTTGTTACTGACCTCCAAATAAGTACATGTAAAGCAATAGAATGCCTATATAGACAATTTTTGAGGGTTTTTGTGCTTAAGATACTATGCCAAAGGTTACTACTAACAAGGTTATAAAAATATATGATATTAAAAAAAACTGACTGATGAAAAAAAACGTATAGATCAGACTGCTCAGTATTAATATTATAGATGTATGAAACATTGTTAAGGTAGACATAATGTATTGCTTCAGTATTGTGCTGCATATTCAAACAATTTACCAATTTATATTGATATAAGGGAGGTTACTCCTATAATATGAAGCATACGTGCAAACAAAAAGTTATGGCATCATATGGTTAATAATCTTAGTTTTGTATGTATTTGTGATCAAATTATAAAAATAATAAGTTTTTAAACTTTTTATTTTTGACACTATACCGGTTGAAGTTAAAGTAGTCTGGCTATAATTATATAAACCGATATATGAATACATTTAATAATTTAAGTTAACAATTAAATTGAGTGGTATCACGGTAGCAATGACTTTTACTCACAATTTGTTCAATTATATGCTCAAAATGCATGAATCTCCGTATATAACATGACAGTAATTTAAAGTCAGTACTCTTAGATTGAAATAGATGATAAAACCCGGATTTCGAGTATCGTCGTGGTCTACCTTGATGTCGAATTCTTTTTCATTCTTTTTTATATTTTTTAAATTTTCCTACAAGAAGAACTTTTACCACCTGCAAATGAGTACAAGGATAGGTAAGTGAACTGTTGTAAACGATTATCCTATTGATTTTATCCATATTACGTTTATCTTTTGCACATAATGATTGTTTTTACAAAGTGTACGAATATCCGGATGTTGGAAGCTATCCGATTTTCTGCAATTACTGCTGTCACATGGCCATCTAACTTTTTATGAATACTTTACTATAACTTTGCATGGCTTAACAAAACTGAGCTTGCATCATTTCATAATTATGCTGTTGAGGGTGTTCTTTTGGGTTTCAGGTTTTCTCTATACTAAGGGGAAGTACATAAATTATTTGTTCTTTTCTGTCTATCTTAGGTATTACTTACTATTTTTGTTGTATAAAATTTGCCAGTTGTAAGGTCATCAAAAGCATAGAGGCCCTGAAGAGTGAATATTGATATTTTTTTTTCTACTGGCTTTATTTATCTTAAGACTGGATTTTTCTAGTTTGTTCAGTTAGTATACATACCTACAGGTATTCTGCTACAGGAATCTTCTAATCACTATGTGAAACTTATTATTTTCTCTGTGTTTGTGTATAAATTGTTAATGAAATAACCTTTGGTAAAAATGAAAGGTAGAAATTTTGAAAATTAAAGCTATGCATATAGGTGCTCATGGCCATATATTAGAACAGAGAAAGGATAACATCCTGAAGTTATCAATTTTAAACACTTGATATATAATTATGCAGTTAGTTATATGGTAAAGTCTAATGGAAGGTTAAAAGAGGGACAATATTTGTTACTGTAAGAGATATGCATTTAATTTTAGACACTCACACAACTAAATCTTTATTATATGATATAGACTATTTGAGATTTATTTTACTTTCATACTATACATTATAGTTTTCTTTCTACAAGATTATGAATTCCATCCAAGTACCAATGTTAATCATGTTTCTTAATGTTAGGATTTCATATTTATTAAGTAGAAACTGGGAATTATTGATGTTATGTGCATACATGTATATCTTAGTATGTTGATATGATGAGACTTATAATATTTCTGTATTTTAAGAGTTACAGTTATGACATTATTATTAAAGGGATGAGACTTTCATTTAAAGTTATAAATGATAATACATGTAGTCCTTAAACTTGGATCAAGCAATACAATTAATAAAGTTTCAAAAAATCATATTCTGAAAAGTTATTCTATTTTTTTTCTAACATGTGCATACTGTAGTTTGAAAAGGACAGCTTCTGTCTTATCTATTGTAATGGAGGGACACCTGTCTCAACTTGCAGGTCTCCAGCAGAGTCAACCTTACAACAGACTTTTCATAGAGTAGAGTATTACTTGCACTAAATTTTATAGTGAGTGCCACATGAAAACCAACAAAGTACAAAAAGTAACCGGGCGCCAGATGAAAACATGAAAATACAATCTACCACAAAATTGTTCCTTTGTTGCATTTTCATGTTTTCGGCCGGTGCCCCTGATGCAAAATACAAATCAGCTTTCATAAAATTTCTTATCATAGAAAAATGTTTGATTTTTTTCTGTACAAAAAATAGGTATTGTACATGTATAAGTACTGTTGTGTTCATTTTCAAATTGACCTGTTATAAATAATGGCACAACCAATAACTGTCTAAGCCCTTTTTAGTAAAAATAATTATACAATATATAAATTGTGATTTTGATTAAGACTATGAGTATGTAAGATTTTTTTCCTTATTTGTTTAATTAAGAATTTATCTACCTGTTAATAAAAAAAGAAATAAAACTACCTGTTAATTTAAAAATCTAAAGGTATATGTCACGGTTTAGAACTGTTCACTATTAAGGGGAGAAAATGTGTAAGGGGCCAGATAGCTCAATCGCTACAGCCGTGGTACATTATTCTGTGGGTCATAGGTTCGGGTTCTGGTCAAGCTGAAAGTTTTTCTTATCCTGTGACTGCATATAACCCTGAGTTTATTTTACTATGTTCTGTAAACATCAGGAAATTCAAGGACACAAATGAATATAGTGGGGAAATATGTTGTGGTTTATACTGTTTCATTATTAAAGAGAAAATGTATAGCCGGCCGGATAGCTAAGTTAGTCTTCGGTTCGAGTCATTTTCAGGCAGTTTCAGTCAGGGTTTAGAAGTGGTTTTTCAACTGACACATATTTGATTCATTTAACAGATTGTATAAACTTTGAATCTGCCATAGGTAATGACATTCTTACGTGGTTCAAGTCTTATCTCTGATTGACAGCAGCTGGTGGATGTGGCTGGTACTCATTCTACTTCTGCTCCGAGTACCTATGGTGCCCCCCCTGAGGTTCATTTTAGGTCCTCTTTTACGTCTTATACATGTCAATGACATGTCTGCAACCCTAAGCAATAAGTTTATTGACTATAAATTGTCTTTGCATCTTGGCAAGACAGAGTCTATAATTCTTTTTGGTTTAAGTTTCAAACTAGGCCTAGCCTCCAGGTCCGGGTAATGGTACTGCTATAAAGTACACATCTTTTGTTAATTATTTAGGTGCAAAACTTGATCAATTTTTTTTGGCGTCGCCTTTGATGCTTTGCATCAATGCTTTTCTTGTGTATATTTGTCATTATTTGCGCGAAATTTATCCCTTATAACATAGTGTGCATGTATTTAAGTATGAGGTTTTTGAATCGTTAAAAAAGGAACAAATGAAATAAACTATACCAGTTATTATGCTTACAATGTTTAGTTTAATGTATTATATTTTCAAAATACAGTAATGCAAGTAGTGAAAAGTAAAATAAAACATTCCACAGGTAAGCAAGCGGGATACCAGGTTTGATTAAATGTAGCGTTGTTACAAATCATAAACATGTAAATACACAAAACACTTATCATACAACTGCTCACAAATCATGAAAATGTCAATTCACAAAACACCTGTCATACAACTACTCACAAAATAATCATAAAAATGCCAATAGAGAAAACACCTGTCATGATCATGAAAATGTCAATACAAAAAATCGCTGTCGTACAACTACCCTCCGACTTTCTGGTTACCTCACACATAGATGAACTTATTAACTGATGGCCCAACGACGATGAGACTCGACACTCAGTTTGGTCAGAAACGGCTAGAGTCACAGACGAAACTGGTTTGAACATAAAAGGTCGAAGCTTAAAAAATTTGATGTCTTTAAATTTTCTTTCTTGCTTTTTCGGGCTCTTGTATGTGTTGTCTTGCAAAAGTGACATTATGCTCATATTTTTATAGCCAATTTCAGCTCCATTGTCTTTAAATTTCAAAAACTGTTAAAATTGTGTTAGAACAATAGTTAATGTTTGAAAATGTTTAGGGTAAAAATCAAATGTGCCTAAAGAATAAAAAGACTGCCCCACTCTTTTTATAATCTGAACATTACAGGTTAATTCTAAGGGATATTTATTGAAATTTTGCTTGGATCCTTGCGTTATTTATTGTTTACTAGGCAATATAAATTATTAAATTTAAAGGAATTATGGCAAAATAAAAAACTTATTTTGACTTTCACCTGTTCCATGGATGAGCTTAAACGTAATGTTACATAGTGATTAAAAGATAGCCATATAATAACATATACCCAGTCCATTATGTACTTTGATACGACCCATGGCGGGGATAAGAATGAGTTTTGTCGTACCATTTATTTGTTTTATCTTTTGGGTGGGGTAAAATCATTAAACGTAAACGAGACTTGGGTTTTGATAAAACATATTTGCATGCCTAATAGAAACAAAATAATTTTAACTAAAATTACAGATTGAATGACGCCGATAAACCTTTGAATGTTGACCCCACCAGACGAACAGACAACGCCACACCATAATACGTCCCGAATATCTCATGCATGTAATAATGATTCACGATAGTATAAATTTCTTGTTGCCTCGGACTCGTAAATTGGTAGTACACGTTTCCTTTATATGAAAAAAAATGAGCCGTGAAATTAACGAATCAGACATACATGTATACGTTTATGTGAGAAAAGTGCTAATGCACCTTTTTGTGATTTTACATCAGCAAAAACCCTCGAATTAAAGTACATCTACACCCTTATATATCTCCGTAAACATTGAGTTCTAAGTTTACAAATAAATGAATAAATAAATAGACAAACTAATAAAACATATCTTATTTTCTATTTAAACAGCCGGACATAAATGCCTTAAAGTATCTTTAAATTATTTTACAGTTCGTCTTTGTTATATCACAAAGCCCATGTACAAATTTGCTCAAAAATATCAACTGAATATGATTGTCCTTTGTTCAAAGCATACACCAAGAACATTCTATTTGTATTTTCAACTACTGACAAAAAATGAAAATAAATAATTTTCTGTCCAGCTAGCTTTGTGCTTCAACATCAGCGTTATAATCTATTCGCTTTTATTTTTGAAATATCAAAATCGCAGACAGATTAAAATCAGTGGTTGTCGAAGAGTATTTCGGATAAACTTTAGAGACGGACTGACAAAGCGGAAACAATAAGCATTCCATTTCTTTCCTGTTTTTTTCTAAAGTAACTAGAAAATTTCTTAAATTATTAAATACAATTATATCAATTTTGAAAAGTTTGTACCAAGACTGAAAATAAATTGCATAATGAAAGTCGAAAAATACTACAAAAATCCAGATGTGAAGCTATTATGATTGAACTTTATCATTTGTATTGGTCAGGAGGAATTCCGACTACATTGTTTGCTTAGGTGTATATGTATTATCAATACGATCGTTGGTCGTGTCGTCTTCGACATAACCTTTTATACAGCATCCCTATTTCTCGTCTGAATTGTCTGTCAAAGCAGCTGTAAATAAAACAGTTTACCATGCTGTTGATAAATACACAGGTCATTGTAATGTGTATTGCATTATAACTATCTATACTGAGGTATGAGGAGGTCAATGGTCTCTGTTTCACATAGATTTGCAAAGCTAAAAATGGAATATAGCTAATACAAAAGAACACTGTCACTAATACAAAAGCCAGTGTAATTTGTCTTATTCTGTTCCTTCTGTGGTGGTTGTTATTTGTTGTCTCTGTTTTGATGTGGTTGGATGAGCAGGTGGCTAAAGTCTCGCTTTCATTTCTTGTCTTGCCCTCAATGTTATCTTGATTATATCCGACTTCTGGCGAATCAATTATCTTTGTACATGAAGTTGATAGTACTTTAGGTCTATTTAAAACATTTAGTTTTATATGCTTTAAGCCTGTTACACCACTTTTGTTAACATCATCAAAGCTTTCTTTGACATGTAGTCTTGATGCTTCTTTTAAAATACATGTATACAGAGATACCAAAGCGCATAAAGACATAAAAGCCATCAGTGCCATAAATATACGATGATAAAGGGCATACTTTATGGTTCCTTCAACTGTAACGCACACTGTAATTGTTTTATTTTCCAAGGATTGTGTCCCTACCTCGCTGAATACAAGTAATGGACATGAACAAACACAGGCAGATATCGCAACAATAAAGCAAAGCAGTTTAGCAACTCGATTTTTTATCTGCCATCCATGTGGCCGACATACCTTTCTATACCTGAAATGAAACAGAAATAAAGAAGTCCCTGAAGAAAACCCAACACGACGAGATTTAAAAATGTTGCAGGATCGGTTTGATTGAGCCTGTTCATGGACGGTACTGGAATATGCAAGTTACCAACGCCCCAAACACCGGCGTAAGCAGAATTCAACATTTACCATGAACCGGTAAAATTTTGAAACATCCGCAGATGTGCTCAAATGACGGTTATCAAGGAACCTTCGATGTGATACGTTAGTGACATTTCATGAAATGCGGCACGTGGTCCCCAGGTAAAATATGTGTGTACTCTAAACAAGAAATCAATGGGCGAATCTAAATAAATGGAATTTTGAAAGGGGGTCAGAGGTTAAAAAGTCAGATTTAAGTCAGAATTTAAGCACATATTCTCAAATTACTTTGTTTACATTCTTTTTCCGAAGCATATGACATATATTAGTTATTGGAAGAGTATAGTGAAATAAATAATATCAAGAGTGTCGGTCAAGAATAAACTTGTGATACAGAAAGTATTACTTAAGACCATCAACAATATTTCCAAGTTTCATAACACCATTAAAAGACCATAAACAAAAAATATACATATTAAATTATTACCACTTTTATTTTATTAGTTTTGCTAAGTAAAATTATAATATTTGTCAACAAATACTAGCATTGACACATGTGTCATTGTATTTTATGCATAAATGTTAATTTTGTTGACGACAATGACCGGTGTTCTATCATGAAATATACTTGCCTGTAAACAGCTACTAATAGTAGGGTGAGTATAGATCCAGCAAAAATTAAACCCATCATGAACCGGTAGATTCTACACATAAAAACACTGCCATATGTCCATGGATTGATGTACATGTATATCCTGAAAGGAATAAGTGCAACACATGCACTGATATCGTAAATGCTCAGAACTATAATGAAAATTCCATGGTTTGTTGGTTTTAGTCTGAACGCATATACGAAAATAACATGCAGATTACCAACAAATCCAACAACCATTAGAAAAGACAGAATAACCACAGCTGGCATTAAACTTTCCGAGTTTCTTTCATCAGCCATTTTATTTTATATAAAACTTTCAAACAGCTGTGTGGTGAAACATTTATTTAAAATGAACTTCGATAGCAATTATAGATCGACCATGATAGTAATAATACAGCGGAAAACATATTATAGGATGCAGTACAGGAACACAAGATGATCGGAAATGTGCAGCTATTGTGATAACAAATTATTATCAAAATAATCGTTAATTTAAGGAAATTTAAAATGTTTATCAAATTAAGCTATAGTACTCTCTATTGATAAACAAAGAAATTTGTTACAGTAATTTATCGTCATATTAACAGGAAATTATATCTAACCGGCGTGTAATTTCTATATAATATTAGTACAGTTACAACCATTTTGAACATGACTTATCAAAGAGACATTGCAATTTATTGTATATTAAAGTACACTATTTGAATAATAAAAATGTACATGCATGTGACAGCATTTCAGTGATTTAACCTACATGTATATTTGTATTTAAAAGATGCATTACTTTAAGCGGCTAAAGAAACTCATTGTTAGATTGCTGAAAAAATGATTATAAACCTTTCATGAAATACTTCTGAAAGAACGTATAACCAAAATACAAAAAAAAACGAAACGAACAAACAAACAAACAAAGAAAAAACAACAAAACCATATGGATGTTAAGCATAGATTAAACGTAATTAAATAGATTTATTTATCACATGTATAATCGCAGGTAATCTCTTAAAATATTGTTCTAGTTGTCTGTTCATTTTCCCTTTAAACGGATGATTCTTAGGTTTTCATGAATATTTAGATTTGAATGTATCCTGTGACGAAGATTTTATGGTTTATTTACTGAACATATAAACACAAGTTTTGAGAGGACACTATATAAAGATCTCTATTTGCATGCAAAAATCAATATTAAATTAAGTTAAAGATGCACTAATGTTATAAAGGCATGAATATGAGCATAAGAGGTGTCACTATTAGAACTATAATGTAAAATGTTATGAGTGTTTAATATGAATATTTATATGTAAACTATGATTTCAATGTAATACATGTAATATGTTATGAACTTTGAATTAAAGCATGCTTTGATGCTTTCATAGAAAGAACGAAAACTGAAAAATAGGTTGTAAAACTTTACTGGAAAAGATACATAAAAAAATACAGTATAATACAAACACTTCCATTTCGTTTTGGCATTTTTAATCTAAAATGTTATTTCTTTGAAAGGAAGTCTTGTCTTCTTAAACGTTGTTAATTAAAATACACACAATTCATTACAGAGAATTTATACTGTGACACATGTGAATCTAGACGAATTTATCTCTTACATAAATATATACTTGTCTGGCTGTTATGAATTTGGAAATCTTTTTAGTTTTACTAACAGATGAATAATTAAGAAGCAGATAATTATGTTCTTATCACACAACTGCCGAGCGAGGGTGGAATATTAAATCAATTTTGATCGGTGGATCTTTATTTCCACCTTCTTTGGTAATGTTTACCGTAATGCAGAGGACTAACGAACCAGTTTATCTTAATTTAAACCTTCACTCTACCACATAATTCATGGACATAATTCATGGACATTATTTAAAAAACGGGAAACATTGACTTTGGCACATAAAAATGGCAACTGATAAGTTTCTAGTGAAGCATGTTATGTCTAAAGAGAACAACAGTTGTTTTTCGTTTCCTGATGGAGAAAGTCTGACTAATAGTTGAGGACAATGCAGCAGGAAGTCTGTAGAATTTTTTTCAAATTCCTTACTACATTCCACTTGGACCGAACTATGTCCGTTAATTGAACAAACGATGTCTTAGCGACGCATTTTTAACAATGTCCATTTTTGCTTTACACCATGAAGGATGTCTGCAAAATACTTCGCAGTTTTACATATTTGACTAGAACAATTTCAATCATAAAACGTGATCGGTATCAATATAAGTAGTAATATTTACACTATTTAGTCTTTATTATCACGAGCGACTGAAATTAATCACCCAGCCCTGGGGTATATTATTAATTATATACGAGATGATGACTGGATATGCGGGAATACGGGTTATTTTTATGTCAGGAAGGCTCTATTCTCCCGTATATCTAGTAAGTACTTGCTAGAATCAGGAAGATCCCAAAGAATGAATTTTGCATGTTTTGTGCTTTCATGTTTTTTTGGTATTATACAAAAAGTATATGAAAGGCCTTAAAGTACGATAGATCTTTTTTCCCTTAGACACACTTAATCAAAAACAACTTATTTTAAATTTTTTAATTGAAATTACTTCTATTAGATGGGTAATGTTCTAACTAAGAAAATGAGTACTAACACTTAGAGTAAGAAAGTTATGACTGTTTAACTGAATTTTCTAAACTACAACAACAACAAATTAGGATTGAAAAGGGTTGTAAAAGCCCTTTTTCAGAAATGCTTCAATTTAATCCTATGCATTTCGTACGAAATGTTCTAGTTAAAGATCCTGAACACAATTTTTTCATGGTTTTATTTCATAAATATGATGCTCAAATTAAGATTTGTCAATATTGTAAGTTCCAATAAGCATTACTTATAAAGATATTACCCAATTTAACATTTCATGTGAATAAAGGGAGGTAATTAGAAATTATTGGAGAGGTTATCAGACCTCTCCACAGTGTTGAGAATGATTGCTGGCGGCATCCATTTTTGCGTATCAAATTGAAGCTAATGCATCGCATTTTAAGCCTTAGAATATTAGAATCAGTCTACAAAAATTGTTATGCGCATTCTCCGCCTCAAAATACGACTTAACTTAAACGAAAAATAAAAACATCGAAGTGAACAAATCGGTAAAAGGAAAAATCGGAAAATATACTTTACGTTACCTAACACTAAGAGCAATGGTTCATTCCGTTTTTAATCCTTTAAACTTTATAAATCAATAATTGTTTTCTGAATAGCGTTTTTATTACTATTTCATGTTCCGAAAATTAGGAACAGTGAACATTATGGCAAATGCACTATTATATGACCGAGTGAACGGTGTACCGAAAATTTGCTGCTACTTTACTTTTGAACTGGTATGACTAAATTACGCAACGGAGACTTTTTTGTGCAAATGCCGAAAATGGCACAACTTTTTCTCATGTTTGATTGTCTTGCCATATTGTGGTTGGAGGCTTGCGGTAGTATATATTGTTTATTCTAATCAAATGATATATACATTATCAATGTAAATCTGAGACTTAAAATTGTTTGATAAACATACTTTATGCCCGTTTTGGAAAATATCTGGTGCTTTTTATATCTCCAAATATTTTCGAAATAAACAAATCTTCAACAGCTGCAAAAAGACATTTCGCATGCTTCTTTTTAAAGAAGCAAACTTGTTTTCTATAAATTCTAAGTCAAATTTTCCAATAAGAAATGAATGCATGTAATAAATTGATTAAATATAATGTGCACACATATTTGCAGTACACATTTTACATATTCTTCGATGTTTGAAAATTGTTTTATTTGCATAATTATATACTTATATATTTTTTGCAAGTGAGGTATACATATATATTTTTTACAAGTGTGGTAAACACACAGTAACTTATCACTTCCCCTCGGAGCGTGCACGTCGCTGAGAAGGCACAGGGCATCGGCAGAAGATTTACGGCTTGGCTGGTAGTTAACTTAAATTGAAGCCTTCGTCAACAACTGCGGACCAGCTGCCGGTGTCCTGACTACTGCCGCGGGTAGTGGCCCTACAAAGTAGGCGCTTGGGTCGACGAGGATGGTGTGCTTAGGTGCATTGTTGCCAGATGACGCTTTTTCCTGCTATTGAATTTCAGCTCCGTGACTGTTGCACTCTTTTTTAATCACTACATTCTGGAGCAAACATTGAAAAGAAACCTTATAAGTATATATGTATGTGTATACTAAATATACAAGTTACAAGCTACAAATATTGTCTTGATCTATATTTAACACATAATTATATAAAAAGTATATATATTAAATAAACAGTTTCTTTTGAAACATTTATGTTAATAAATCAGTAATAAAAGCAATGAAACTCTACATAATAACTCTAAAAGCTCAAGCTGAATAATTATTTTTTATCATAGATTTTGTTTTGTCTAAAAAAAAAACATATACTTACTCGAAGTATTGCCTAGGACTCAGTATTGTATTAATTGGTCATCTTTAGCTTCTAAAATGACATTTTCTTCCTCCAGAATTTTTTTAGACTATTTTAGTTGTCAGCACTCTGATTCAGGTATCTGTTTGTCATGTCACAGACAGATGATTTACCTGCAATGAATCAATTAAGAACAGTGTCCTTTCAAAAGGCAAGCAGACATCCATTTCTTTTTAAGTAATCAACATTTCATTATTTCTGATTTAAACTTTCATTCGACATCTCTACCATAATTATAACTTTTAATAAAAAGAAAATTATAATTTGATGTTTATTCTCTCTCAGCCGCTAAATTTCAGGCAACAATTTAAAAACAGTCGCGAAAATGTATTACGAAATAATTTTCGGCGAGATAATTATGAAATTCACAAACTTACGTTCAAAATATCAATGACGCCGAATACTTCAACAATGAATTTGTTCAAAAGCATAAGTAATTTATAAATTTACCAGTAGTATTTGAGAAACATTCCACTTTTTTTAGTTTTGGCGCAAACTTCTTCAGGTCAGAAACTCACATTGATATTTCCATAGACTTACATTATAAGAAATGGTCCCTAATCCTACCTTAAAATTGAGTCTTCATGCTAAAGAGGTGATTTTTCTAGCAGACTGAAATGCCTGACACATAAAAATGTTCCTGTTATATAGGGGTAGCCAACCAATTTTTTTGCAAAATGACTTCAAAGAGGATTACCCCCCATTTCATTGAAATTTTCTGCTGATCACAGGACTGACATACACTTTTTATAAATGCAAATATCCAAGTCAAAATTATCATAGAGACTGATGAAATATTTCATTTTCTTCAGAAAACAATGTAGTGTTACTTTCTAAATTAGTTTTTATACTTAAAAATATTCCATATTCATCCAATCACCTCATGTATAAAATGATTCATACGGTTTTCCTTGCACTTTTTTCAGCCAATCGATGGTCATGTTACAATGCGATACCTTGACCTTCAGATGGCAAGTGGGCTAGAAAAATACCACTTTGTGCAAATCACTTACAATAAATCGGCAACAGACATTTCAAGCCGATATAGCACCGAAGTATTTTTTTATGAAAACGACTTGATAACTCTTTACAAAAGCATCAATTTCTTGCTGAAATGAATTTGAGAAAGATATACTTTAAAAAACTCATTTAACTGAATAAGAGGAAATAAATGTATATCGGACCTATATCGGACCGATATCACCCTGTCTTTAACGAGTTTGCCTATATCGGATATATATCGGTCCGATGGCGGAAAGCCGACTTCGATATTCCGACATTTAGCCGATATCGGCCCGATATAGGTATGTTTGCTGGGAAGACCTTATGGTCCTTTCCTTGCATACCTTATTTCAAACATATCACTGTTCATTATTTGAGCCGATGAATATAAAAAAGATTTCAACAAATACTGTCTTAAAAAGCTGTCTTTAAGTGTTTTATTTTGAATGAAAAATATGTTGTTCTTTTAAATCAACACAAGCTATATGTAAGGTGAGGTGAGAATGTTATCCTCATTTCAAGCATTATCATACGATATATAATTCTATTTCGTTTGCAAAAAAACTTTCTACCTTTATGCGAATCCGTTTAGAGTATTTTTGAATCCATGCGCATGCTTGATCAAATCGAGCCAGTTTGTCCAGTTTGTCATTTTGGATGTTCTTTAGGGATTCCGTTTTCTCTATTTTTTTCTTTCAGCTTATACTATGTCAAATATTACATTTTTTCTTGTCAATTATGATAACGTGAATGGCGTCTGGGAAAACTGGTTGAACTTGGGCTTGTGCTCAGTAACGTGTGGAGATGGAACAAGGTCAAGATTAAGGTCAGGTGATAATCCATCACCTAGCAATGGTGGAGAACATTGTCAAGGGTCAAGTGTGGACAATCAAAATTGCAAAGACGAGGACTGCCACAGATTTGGTAAATTTAAAACAAAACAAAAATGTGTTATTACATTTACAAATGAGGAAATATGACTTCCATTCTCTATCAAGAAATTTTTTCCAAATTAACGGAAAAAATTATCAGAAAAAAAATGTTCAATTAAATTCCATTCAAGTATTCCCTGGGTATCACATACATTATTTATTGATACGATAAATGATGGATATCTCTTCATTGGCCGCACCTTCTGAACTTTTTGTTCTGTCTACTGAGTATGTTCAAAATGTTATAAAATATATTTTCGATAATCATTTTATACAAGTATTATTGTAAAAGCAAAACAACCTTGCAGAAAAAGCGTTTTATAATATAAATTTATTATGTTTGCAGTAAATGGATACTTTATGAGTGAAGATACCATGAGATACATTTTTAAAATGTCCATAGATATTATTACAAAATATATGTGATTATGTATCTCTTCCAGGCATGGGCGCCTAGTGAACCTAATGGATCCAACTATGTTTGGATTGGAAGTGAGAGCGTACTGTGGGACGACGCCGAATGTCGAGGTGCGAAGTTTTATATTTGTGAACAGATATAAGCCAAGTTGCAGACTTCAGTCTTCATCTTCAAAAGTGCAAATTATTGAATATAATGAAATTAAATTAGTCGGGCTTTTTTTATTTTCAGTATAATTGTAAAAACAAATGATAGGTATTGTGTGTTATAGTTCACTTAATATTAATTTTAGGCGTTCGTCCGCAAACATCAACTTCGGCAGTACTTGGTTAATTTGGCAGATTTTCTATGACGGTACATCACAGAATGCGAATAATTTAATTTTGGTACGGGATATTGAAAGCCCCCCCCCCCACCGACACTATTTTTTTAAAGTAATGTTTATAGCGGATTCAATTTGCAATTTGACTTATTCATTGACAAAAAAACGTTAGGAAAATGTTATCAGATTTAGGTGATGGAAGTAATGGACCCATGTAATATTACAAAGAATATTTTACAAAGACTTTATGATCAATATTACAACAATGATGTTCTGAGCGTAGTAGCTTTCCTAGAGCTATGTAGTTACAATTTATTTGAATTAAACAATATTCAAGAAAGATACTTTAAGTTAAATTTTGTTAATAACATTAATCACCGTAAGCGTTTATCACATTAATTGTAAATAGAAGGAGGAAGATATAGAAATATCGATAGACATTTACGTATACGTATCAAATGCAAATAGAAAATAAATCATCTTTTTATAAGTTTGTCCATGCTATAGGGAACTAAGAAGTCAATAGTAACCTCGGTATTATTGTGCTTGACCAACCATCAATAATTTTCAATTTCAATACGATGCAATCTTCGCAAAAGAAAACAATTGTTTATTTAGCTAATTTTATTATTTTCGCATTTGTATTCTGCAAAATCATACTTCTGTGACTCGTATTGACATTTTGATATTTTTTATAGTTACAACTGTAGTTTTTTTTAACTGTATACCATCCTTTTCTTATGTTTCCTATGAAATGTAAATATGTTATTTCTGCTACGTTTACTTGGCGATGAACATGTATTTGTTGTTGCCAATGATATATTTGACGTGTTATAAAGTATGATGTCTCTTTTGAGATTTTAATTGCATTACACGTGTTTATCATTTCAATATTTACAAATTCAGCATAAAACGCAACAATTATCAACAAATATACAATTTTAATATGATTTGAATGGTAATTGATTGTCATCACACACAAATAGAAAGCATATACAAGTATACATGCATAACAACCTTTCTGTTATTTCTATTATTTCTTCACTATTAAAAATGAACACCATTATTGTGCATAATTTATCATTACATCTTATCTCCAGAAAACTCATTTATTGTTTTGTTTACCATTATTATAGAGTTATGCTTCTCTTTAACATGTACACACTAACAAATGTCGTGAGAATTTTTTTAGTGTTGTTAATATTGAAATAAGTATAAACAAGTAACTCGAGAATGGATTCCAACTCCGACTTTATATCATGTTAGACATTGCAGCCTTAGTTCGTGTTTTTTTTACATAAGATGTGAACCATTTTGCTACATACTTCAGGTCAAATGGCTATTTTCAAACTTTATTGGTGTGCATTATTGCAGCTACAACAAAGTATTAGAGTCAACGACGCAAATGTCAGTTATATAAGTCAGCTGTAGAAAATTTTTAAATGATAAAACAAGGTGGCGCGATGGCTCAGTTGGTCAGAACACTAACTGTCACTCCTGAGGTTCCGGGTTCGATCCTGGGTAACATCCTTTGGATTTTTCAGAAACACTTTTACTGTTTCCCACCTAACGAGAGGTTAACTGGTACGAAACCCAGGTTATCCTCGCATGTATCAATGCTTTACACTGGGCATGTAAAAAAACAACAAGGAATCTATTCAATAAGAGCTAGGGACTTGTTCCCGGATTCCCTTATATCTCATAGCTGACTCTAGAGTCTGCTGAGGTAAGGACCCTACTGGAAATAAGAGCTTGCACTTTCGTAGGCTATCCTTGACCGCCCGGTCTAAAGAAAATCAATCAATCAAAACCAAGTACATAGAACGTGATTTACGAAAACAAGGTTTCAAACATCGTGTAAATGTTGATATTTTCCACAGAAAACATTATAATGCTTTTGGAATTTTATTATGACTTTATGATGATTTTTATAAAATTTTCGAAAATAATGCACTGACAACAAAGTAGTAATGTTAAAATTGCAAACTTGTTTTGGTCTGCTCATGAGATATAATGGAAGGTACAACAGTCTTGTTCATTTAGAAAGTAAATTGTCGAAAATAATCTTCTAAATTGCCTGAAATGCGGGTGTATAATACAGAAAGGTGTATTTTAGTGCAAGGTGATCTTAACGGTATGCTTTTCCGTCAGTATCGGTTTTGAAATCTCCCATAATATGATGACGGGCTTTATCGATTTGATATATCAAGCGTGGTAACAGAACTATAAATGTATTTCTCATATAAGTGTATTCAACAGGTAAAACAAATGGTTTAAAGTAGCCCATTTAAGGAAACAATGCCCAATAATTCTTGTTTCTATTTTAATCAATTCTGTTACAATAGAAATACAATGTTATTCAAGTTGATATCTTGTTTCAATAGAATAATTGAAGCAATCAGTGTTTTATTTATTCCATTCAGTACTTTTATTATAACATTGTACAAATAATAAGGACAATGACAAGATTGTACGTTAATTCAATGTATAAATATTTGTACACATTTCAGTTATATTACAATAAAGGTCAAATTTAAACAATTGAAACAGGTTGCCATTGTAATCAAAAGTTGTCAAACAGTTTTGATGGCTTTTCAAATGAAATTAAACGGACCGTGAACTACCTTCTGACACTATTGTGTTTGTAATGCCATGAAATTTGTTTTCATTATGATGAATATGGTAACAATCATTAAGAAATGCGAAGAGTAATGGTCAGAGTCAGACATGACGTATTGAAAGGGACAATCAAAGAATAAAGGACTAATAATAATGTTTGAATTAATGAAATGTAACTAATTTGATTGCTATACCAGATAATACAGTATAAGCCTAACGTTATTACTTCTCATGTAGTTCGCATACAATTAACATGTGTCTGTTTAACAAAAAGTAATATTTTTTCTTGAAAACATGCAACTATATTAAACACTTAATAAACAACACTGCAACTATATTCAACACTTAACAAACACTTTAGTATCAAACATATACCCAAGAATGAAAGATAAAACGGTTCAGTTCAGATTTTTTCACAAATGTAGAGTTTCATATGGCTGCATCTAGTGTCATCCCAGTTGTTGCCAAGCCAACCCATATAAACACAAAATTCATCGTTCGGTTCACCTTCCGCCCATGACTGTGAGTATAAAAGAATCGCATGACTAGTAATAAAGTATTTTTGCCGAATTATTAAAATTGATTAATAAAAGTAAAATCTTGCCATTTTTTTCTTTTGAATATGTCATGTATGTCAAAGGTAAACTTTATAAATACCTGTATGGCGGAATAGGTTTGTATATTCCATCAGAAACGAATACCGCCTGCACGGAATCATTGCTAAAGGTTAAATTCTACTTAAAATACGAGGGGTGTTCAAATATAAAAGCAACTAGGCCAATATCTCGCTTTTTACCACGTTTTCTACGTATCGCATAGGTGGTAGTGTAAGCTCTCAATTGATACAATATATCTATCGCCTCGGTCAATATGTCATTTGCCGGTGAATATCACATCATATTCAATGGCACACTAGACAATAATTGTATAATAATGACTGCTGCATTACTTGGTATCCTGAATCAGCTCTACGGCCATCAATCCACGTACAATCACGACCAAAATCGCACGTCAGTCCGATCCAATGATTAAAGTCTAAAGTGAAGAAATAATACAATATAAAATTAAATTTTACGCCAATAAACGAATCTCAATCAATTTTCAACGTAATCAATGACGTCAGATAGGTGAATTTCAAAGTATTATGCGCAAAAGAGTTCATATGGCTGGCATATGGCTGGCTTGATTCTTAAGATGAAAGGAAAGTAGTTTCCTGATGATTTGATTACTTAAATTAACATACCAGAACCTTATCTACGTTTGTTTACATTGTAATTAAATCATTTATCAATTTACAGTTAAATCAAAGAATAACAATTGTTTAAATTAGCGGGCAGTTACATGTATTAGGTTCAGTTCTGACCTTGATTATTGTTTAACGACAGCAAATTGTCCTTCTCCTGTTGACTATCAATTATGACAAGTCTTGAAGATGCACTTTCACATGCTGCCTGGAAGATAAATAATTCATGTTATGTTCTAAACAAAGGACAGGTATATTACATAATTTGAAATATCTTATGATTTTTTTCATCAAAAAAATGCAGATCGACATTGAAGAAGAAGCAAAACACACAGGAAACCAGATACTTTCGAATGTTATAAAGAATTTTTCTGCGGATACTTACAGACAGGTTTATAATACATAGCAACGTATAGACATTACTCTCATTAAGAGATGAACGAACCATCTGCTGGTTAATGTTCACGTTACGAGACAAAAAAGCGTTACAATTCATCCCTCTGCTCTTTACACGAAATTACAATTCTATATAATTATCAAATTTCAATATAAATGGTATGTATGGTTAATACATTTTTGCAAACATTGACAATAAGCTTGTCATTGATTTGCTTATGTATGTATACAGAATTTCATTTGTCTCATTATTAAGATAGCTTGAAATAATAACATGATGCTACGTAAAATTATATTAAGATAGTTACATAAAGAGGTCATTAATTGTTAGGTATGATTAATTGAGCAACACGAGCTGATCCGGTGTCGCGTAGCTAAAATCAAACGAATATTTATACAATCTAGATGCTTGTCATTTATGTACTTTGTTGATTATTTAATTCCTTCAGCTATACAAACTTTGTAGCATAGTCTATAATCTGATTGGTTTATGAAACGCAAGAGCAATAAATCACAGAAGAACGATATTAAGAAAGCGTCAATACTATCACGAAAACAAAATGATATTAAAAATTGCGAAATCACAAAAAGGGAAATCTTGCATTTTTACCATCGTTGCCTTTTTAAGCTTCAGATTTCGATAGTCTTAATGAAATTCAGTAGTAAGAATTACTTATTAAGATATTTTGATAAAACTTGATATACCTTTGCAGTATTCCAATTGGCGGTAGTGGTACTCAAGTGATAACCACCGGCTGGAATGTAAATGTGTCAAACATCAATATCTAACACTATAGTATTTGTAAATAGTGTTTTTTTTGTCATTTTTTACAAACAAACAGTTTGCAAACAAAGAATCCAGTTTAAGTTAGAGGTAAGCCTGGCAACAAACATTTACGATGAATTAAAACCCTCGCTAGACAAGGTCATTTATGGGTCAAAGTAATATTCAAAAAGTACAGAAGTATATATTATTGTCCAATATGTTGACGTTTCCAAATATGAACACAATTGTGAGGCTTGTTTTAAATGGGAATATTTATCTGTTTTGATGCATGCACTAAATGTTTTGTGAAATATGGTCCAAACAAACCATACATGAAATTGCTATTATGCGGACACGAAATGATTTACGCATGCACTGCACAAATTAATACGAACAGAGTCAAATCACAAAAGTTCACACAACTGAAATTACACCACATGTTCTGTGGGAGGTAGGTTTTTCTCAGTTTGAAAGGGTATGGAAAAGCCTTGAACTGACACTGGAGAAACTTACGTTACCAATAGTTACTTTGTAATTACTAAGATTTTATCATCTGGTTGAAGAGTAAAACTTAATAACACTATCAACAGGCCTTTATGTGTAAAAGTATCTATTAAATTCTATAAATGAAGTCTATAAAAATGAATTTACCAAATGTGGTACCACCACCAGCGTTACAGGAACCAGCGTTGCAGGTTTGAGTTTGGGTATTTGTCCCTTGACATGGTTTCCCTCCTTGCTAGATGGTGGGCTATTGCACAGCCTTGACCTTGACCTTTGTCCGGTTCCACATCTTACAGAACACGGTCCCCAGCTCAGCCAATTTCCCCAGGAGCCATCCACTATATTGATTTAAGGAATGATAAAGGAATGTTAAAGCATGGCGTTATTTGGAAAAAGACACTTTTTTAAAAAAAGTATTGTACAAAACTTAAGGTAGAAAATAAAACTTATAAATTATAATTTTTTTCTTGGTAACTATAAATTAATTTTAAATACAGAATATTATTTTGAAATTCATTATCATCATGTTGTGCATATACTTAAAAAAACTTACAGATAGATGCATAAACTGCCCAGTCAAATTCTGACTTTGAACTTTCCGGGTAAAGTGTACTCAGTTCACACGTTTTATCATTTTTACGATAATTAAACGATAAATATTGCGAAGATTCTTCAAAAAGTACGGAACATTTCAACAATGACCGTACAGTTCGCGATTCTCCTATCGCGGAATTTCTTACATTTAACATATAACGTTTAATAGTCTCACATCTCACAGGCTCAGATACTAATAACCATATCAAAAGACCGGCATATTTCAAGGCAGCATTCTTCATTTTGTAATCAATATTTAAACCATTGCACTCTATTCCAATATCAAAATTTCGCTTACAACTTTACAGACACTTAAATACCATAAAGTGTTGATATTTCTTTATTATTTATTTTTTATCTGGGACATCCTTACATGTTTCAATTGTTCATTTAAACTGAGCCTGTAACATTTCAACATTTCTTATTTAACGTGGGCGTTCGTTATGTCGTTTTTTCTCTATTCTATCGACAATGAACCCTTATTTTTTCCTCGGTGACATTTGTTACCAATTGCACGAACCATTGTTCTCTTAAAGTTTACAATTTAAACAATGATTATGAACTAACCTTTTTATGTTATTAAAATTGCTTAAAATTACTTTACTTTAAAAGATATACTATTATTAGATCAAACAATGATTGAAACAATACCAATACAGTAGTCAATCCCATGTCAAAAAAGAATGATAAACACAAAAACGTGTTTAATTCTAAGTAAACACAAACTATTCACCCTTCTTCCGTTCGTACACATTAAAAAGCAGTTGTCAATAAGAGAATTATAATTTATAGAACTAATTCAAATATTGCTTTGAAAAAGAAAATAAGTGTTGATGTACTTTTGAGTTTACTTTCAATTAAAAAACAATAATTTCATTTAAATCTTATCAAATTTCATTGAGCATATACATTTATATCCATTATATACTTTTACCATTTATTTCCTAAGTCTTTTGTTCAAAAGTTAAAACAACAGCAGGGGTCAAAATCAACTCTCCTGCCGGAGTAAAGAAAGGCACAAATTCCAATAATTCAATCCCATTTAGTCGCTTATTACAATCACACAGTGTCAAAATCTTATGCCAAAACGGTGTACTTTCCCTAATTAAATAAATATTAGTTTTAGCATTTAGTAGCCGAAAAAAATTGATGCTATGATTAACAACGAAAATCCCTAATGTGACATTTTTACTGAAATGTTGCCTTTTTCTAACAATGTATGTAAGGTTGAATCCAGGGCAATCATTGCCCTCTTTTTAAAATGATAAACATTTTAAATGTTGAATTTATCGGGGCTAATTGGAATTATTGATATACTTCAATCAATATAAAAAATAAAATGTATCAAATGGCCGATAAACCTTTATGCTTCGGAAAGCCTCTGTCTAGACTACATTTAATTATTACAATCTATCCCATTTGGTCACATTAGAACACATATTCCTGAAACGTGATAACTCGGGAATTGAATTGTCTTCAGGCACAGTAATTAAGTTTTTTAAGGACATATAAAACTTTCTGCATAAGCTGATACCTTGTCTGACAGAAAAGTAGGTCATTTACTGTAAATAGGTTTTGTCCTTATAAGGAAACCTGCTTTGAAAGTGTTAAAACTTTCAGAACTAGAAAAATTTCATAAGCAGAGATGATAAAACTTCGTATTTGCTGCATTGAGAGCATAACACTCCACGACATTTTATACATGTAGAGCGCACATTTAACAACCTGCTTGCTATTTATATCTAAACAAAAATGTTGATACGTTATTAATAAACAAAATTTCGTTATAATGAAATTACAGTTTTCAGTTTCCAGTTATTAAGAGCGAGAGCCATTGCAATGTCTAAACAATAATTAGAAGAATGAAAAAAGAGCAAACCAATAGGTACCCTTTTAAGCATACAACAACTTTTTTTCCAGTATTTTAGATCATTACAGTGCAAATCAGAGGAATTTTACATGTACACATAACAAAACAACACGCAAATACAATTTCGTTTTGACCCCCTTTAAATAAAATTCAGCTAGCTTCAGTTTAATCATGTTTGTTTTATGTCCTGTATCTAAGTTACATATTGTTGCAAATTAATTGCCTCTTTTTACATCAGATAAAGGTCAATTGAGATAATTCCTTTTCTGACATTTTTAATTATCAAAGTCCCTAACAATCTTAAATGGAGGACCCTGGTTTGTTCCCAAAGTGGAAAAAAAACATATTATAAATCCGTCCCCCCTGGAAAAACGGGTCCTTCTAATACTAACAGTTTAAGTCCAATGGTAAGTTTAATTTAAAGTTCCCCGAATGCCGTATGGAAAAGTTTCTTTTTAGGTAGGTTCCTGTCAGAACATTTCAGCAACCTAAATTAAGAGAGAGGTTCCTAATTAAACATTTTTATGTTTACAAGATATTAAGATGTTAAGCACGTCTCCTATTTGATTCTATAATTTTTTTTATTTGAATTATGTTAAAATGATAATATTTTTATTTAAGGCCTTGTTAAGAAACAACTTTTGTTTTAATGTTCTTCCATTATAAGCTTTTGGGCCGGCCAAAATAAATCCATTTAATCAACATTTTTGAAAGAATTACAAAATATGATGCATTCCCCCCCCCCCCCTTCCTTTTTTTCCCCCCCACCCAAATTCCCAAACCAGGACCCCCAAAATGGGGTTTTTTTTGGGGAAAAAAAAAAATTTAATGTTTTTTTTTTTTTTTTTTTTTTTCCAAAAAAATTTGTTAACTTAAACAGAGGAAGACCGCCTCATGTTCCAAATTCCCTTTGTCCCACCTGTTTGAAGCTAACTTGTGTTTTAAAACCCTAAGTGTTGTTCATAGATGGGTATGATAACGGTCCGAAGTATGTTCGTTTGATCCTTTTACATGTACCTGTTAAATAATCCAGCATTGTGGTGTGGGGGGGGGGGGCTCAGGGTTAAGTTGTCATCCGGAGAAAGTGTTTTTTCAAATCGGAAATTTTGGAGTGCTCCGTAGAAGAATTTCCAGATATATATCCGCTTATATATTGGTTAAAAAAAATAATTTTTATATCAACATTGTAAATAATAATGAAAACATAAAAGGAACAATTTTGTTATTAAAAAGATTTCAAAAAAGCAACCACCTTTCCTTCCCCTCTCCCCCCCGCCCCGGAAAAAAAAAAAAAAAAAAAATTTTTTTCCCCGGGGGGTTTTTTTTTTTTTGCCCCCCCCCCCTTTTTGGGAGCCATTTTATTTTTATCAAGTTAGTATTTTAAAAAAAAATAAGAACAAATGGTAACTTACTAAAACAATCTTACAAAAAAAAAAAAACGCTTCCAAATAATACCTCAAAATCTTGGCTAACACGTTTTTGGTTTTCGCGGGGTGTAAATTTCTATTGACCCAGCTTTGAAGAAAAGAAAAACCTAAAAAACTTTGTTTTTAACTTAAGTTTAGTTTGGGGTGGAAGGTTCCAAGAATATTTTCATACCTCGAATTTGAAAATAAGAAAATTTGACCCGCCATGGGTTGTGAGCCCCATTTACGTGTCTGTACGGAACGTGGATTTGAGCCTGTCTGTTTAATAATATGGCCCTCTCTAGCATTCCCATATATGTTTAAAGCGTTTTCGGAAAAAAATACTCGGCTTTTCTGAAGAAAACGTTTAGCTAAGCTTAATTTTTACTGTCGCACACAAGCTAAAAGGTTTTGTGGCACACACATCATTTTTAAACTTAAGTCATTGAGAACAAAAATTGAATCCGATTAAAGATTTTTTTTTTTTTTGAAAGCATATAAGTTGAGAGTTTTTTTTCATATAAAGTTTGTTACCAAAATTGTGAAATGGTGCAAATTGGTTAGAAAAAAAAATCAAGTTTAAAAGTATGTAATTCCATGAAGTTTTAAGAGTAAAAATAGATAATCAAGTTTGAAACCTCCAGTGAAAAATTTCCTCCCCCAAAATCCCCCCCCCCCGGGTTTTTGAGCCCCCCGCCAAAAAAAAAAAGAAAAAAAAATAAATTTTTAATCCCCCTCCGGGGCCCCCCCGGGGGGTTTTTGGGGGTTTTTAATTTTTTAAATCCCCCCCAAGCCTGACCAATTTTCGGTCGGTTAAAAAAATATAATATCTTTGAAAGTCCTCCCAAATCTGGTAAAAGAGAAGAAAAAAGAAATTAACAATAATAACAAAATTTACTTTGAAATAAAGCCAACGTTAAATTACCTTGTCCCCCCTCTTCACAACAATATTTGTTCATTCCCTTTCTGCTTCCTTTCAATACTAAAGCAACATTTTAAATGAAAACTTCAAAATAATCTTATCAGTGATAGTTTTATTGAAGTAAAACATTTGTTTTCTTTTGGCCCTAAACGCATTTTTAAACAATACCTTCTATGTAACTTATAACAATGTTTATAATACCAACAACAATTTTAAGTTTCAATACACATTTTTCACTGAAGGGTTTTATAATTACCTTATCCCCAATCAACGATTTGAACGAAATTTAAGCATTTTCCCCTTGGCCTGTGTCCCAGGAACAAGGCCCAAGACGGGGCGGCAACAATCTCGACCTATAATCATCTATAATTTGTTTTTTTGGAAAAGCATTACCTGGCGGAAGCTTGGGTAACAATAACCCAAAAAAAAAACCCCCTTTTAAAAATTTTGAAAAAAAAATAAATCGCCCCCCGGGGGGGGGGGGGGGTTTTTTTAAATTTTGGGGGGAAAAAAATTTTTTTTAAAAAAAATTTTTTTAATGGGGGGTGGGAAAAAAAAAAAAAAAAAAAAAAAAAACAAACCCCTTTCCTTTTTTTTTTAGTTTCCCCGTTTAAAAAGGCTTAAGAAGTCCCCCTTTTAAAATTTTCAATGCCGGATACTTTGAATGAAAAAATGAAATAAAGACTTATTTTATAGTAAATGTTGGTGAATGTCAAAATTCCCATTACATTTTTGTAAAGTCGAAAATGTAAATTTACCAACACTAGGTATGGGATATTGAAGGTAAAATAAAGATATGAAAACGCAATGAACAATTCCCCGGCAGAATTTTTAAACAATACCACTAATAAAATATTTGTGATGAAATAATGCAAATTAAAACATTTTCATGAAATCAATTCTTTCTATCATCAGAATTTGCCCCTGCATTCCCCCTAATTGTAATTTGAATGTAATTTTTCCAGTAGAATATTAAAACCCCTAATATAAATATTTTTTTTTAAATATACAAATCCGTGGGGGTTGTTACAAATTAAAAAGCCAAGTAAAATATTTGGCAAATCGTGCCTGGAAAACTTGCTTTTTTTGGTTTTTTTATTGATGATTTGCCTTTAAAAGAATTCCAAAATGAGGTTAATTTTTTTTATCCAATGATCTCTTTTTGCTTTTTTTATTTCCTACCCATAGGAGACAGAAAAATATAATATTTGAAAGCAGAAAAAAAGTAAAAGAATACTTAAACGGGAATGAATTAAACACTATAAAATTTGTAGGCCTAGTAATAGGTTTTTGTTTTATCCCCCGGGCCCAAAAAAAAAAAATGAAAATCGGGGGAAAGGGGAAATTATTGGGTTGCCGCGTTTTTTGGGTCCCCCGTCCCCCCGTCCGAAAGTTTCGGTTTCCTCGCAGCCGCTAAATTTCCCTGCATACTCAAAACGATGGCGATAATCGTCGCTTTTTTTTGGTTTTGGTTCCCCAAACCCCTTTCCATACAAGAGTAAAAAAGGTTAATAATCTTTTTACCTTTTATTTTATTTCATCTTGATGTTTTTTATACCTTGCCAAAATGGGTTTTTTATTTCCTTTTGGGGAATATAGTTTTTTGCGATTATTGGGTCCAAGGTCAGGGGTTGCTATACTAATATTTCCTTTTCACAATATTCCCTTATACAAGTCCTTTAGTTTTTTTTTGATATGTTTTTTCCATAAATTTTTGAAAGGGAAGCCATACCCCTTTGATTTTGTCCAAGTGGTTTTTAAGATTTTCAACAAAGGTCCAAATGTTTCAACCTGTTTTTTTTGGCTACAATAAAATAGTGTTTTATCACAATTTTTTTCTTAATAGGAGGGGCCCCCTTTGGGTTTTATTTTTTACCAAATATTTTACCATATTTTTAGATAGGATTATACCTCAAAGTAAGTCCCCTTTTTAATTTTTAGAGTTGAGTTGGGGTCAATGGGGTTTCAAATGTTTCCTTTGTAATTTTAATTTTTTTTAATTGATAAACGTTTTGATTGGTTAAATATTGTTTCACGTCCAATTAAATAACAATGGGCATTCAATGCCAGCATATAAATTGTTTTTCACCAATAACCAAAAGATCCAATTGGGCTTTGGTTTTTAAAAGAACAACAAGTTTTTTACAATTTATTTGCCCAATTTGTCCCTCTAAATTTAAATAACCCCGAGGTATCTTTTTTTGTTTTTTTTGAAAAAATTTTGTTACTTTTGTTACAAATAATATGTTTGGTGGCGGCTTTTTGTGTTCATCCAAACACATTATTATCTATTTTTTAATTTTTTTAATTATTTTTCATTTATTATTTTTTATATTTTCTGTGCCACAAAAGTTTTAAGGCCCACTGGAACAGAGAATCATTTCCCAAACACTGGGCTTTTAGTAAATTTGGGAAATAAATAAGGTCCCATTTTTTTTTTTTAATTTGAAGACCTGGCCAAGAAAGGGAAAAGGCACTTCCTTTAAATTTAATAAAAAAGCTTTAAGAAAAAGGAAAAAAAACCGGCATTACTAATGAGGGTTTAAAATTGTTGGGGGTGGGGATGACTATGAGTGAAACCCTACAACTTATATCTGGCTATAAAACTTATTTTGAAGATGAAAACATCTTTGGCCGGAAAAAAAAAACAATATTTTAATCCGAAGAGGCCGCCCGAAACATTCAAAGAGCGGGGTGTGGCGAGAATTTTAATTTGTAGAAATTATTTTTTTTTGAATAACATAATAATAAAGTGGATTTTCAAAAGAAAAATATGCCATTTTCCCCCTAAATTTTCAATTCGGGTATCTGGAAAAAGTAAAAATAATTGGGAAAACCCCTTAAGTCATAACTTTATTAACAAGAAATTTTCGTTTTTCGTGTAAATGAAGAAGGTAATTGACAGAGGGCAAAATTTTACATTTTTAAAGGCAGCCGAATTTGCTTTCTAATTTGCCGATATAATTTATGCAATTTGGAGACAAGTTTTAATCAATCACCAACATTTTTAATGTTTTAATCAAGCCCAGTTTCAGAACTAAAAAGCGGTAAAAAGCGTACACCTTAATTTGTTTTTTCAATCTTAAAAATGCAATTTTTAAAACAAATTTTTACCTTACATTTTAAAACCAATTAACGTACAAAATATAAAATGGCCCCCAACAGTTTTTTGGGAAATAAAAAAAAAAAAACGAACTTTGGTTTTATTTATAACCAGGGCCCCCGGGGGCCAGTTTTGAGCAACTACATAAATACCGCTTTTTGCACGGGCAAATAAACCAATATATGTTAACTTTTTTTATATGCCTTTTCCTTATTGAAAACGTATTTTTTTGTAATTAAATAACATTTCGGTAAAAACAACTGAAAATTACGGCCCATGTTTGGTTTTTTAAATAACAGTTTTTACGTTATTATCTGGTGTGCCTAGACGAAATTAAGGTATCATAAATTTCACTGCTTTTTGTATCAGTGGATTTTTGTTTCTTTTTTGGCAAAAGTTCAAATTATCTTTGTGTACCGTTAAATTAGTAACTTCTTTTTTTTTTTCCCTTACGGGGGTTTTGGTTTAAAATTGGGTTTTTAGGTTTTTTTAAAAATTTGGGGGGGGTAACTTTTTTTTAATTTTGGGTGGGGGGACCCCCAAAATAAAAAATTAAACTGAAAACCCCAAAAAATGGACAAGTACGGAACAGAATATAAAGAAAAATAAAAGTTTTTTTTAGGAAAAAAGTTTCTCAATTTTTTTTGAGAAACGGAATAATTTTATATAATTATTTTATTTTATATCACAAAAGAACCCTTAAAAGGTTTTTTAATTCTAAAAGTTTTTTAATCAAACTTTAAACAAAAAAAGACCAACAGCCACATACACTTGGTCCCCAACTACTTTCTAAAGAAAAATAATGCCCCTATTTGGGTCCGGAAAAATTTTGTTTTATATTCCTTATGAAAAGAAAATATTTTTGCGAAATAAATAGTAAAGTTTTTTTAAGCCATTAATTTTCCTTTTCTATGGGAAAATGAAAAACCGCCAAATTAATTGCCAGCCAACTAGAAAAATTCAGTCCAAAAACTGTTTCAGGAAACCCTAAATTAAAGTAAATAAATAACTTTCCGAAGAATTAAACACCAAAAAGGAAAAAACAATGAAAGGGATAAATGTTTTGGTATGTTTTTAAATTTTGATCAAAAAGCCTGGTTGGACCCTGGTTTCTGTTGTTTTTTTTCCAATTTCCCGCACATATGTAAGGCGCAGAAGTATGATCATGACTTGCATTAAAGTCAATTCCCGCGTTACCCAAAGGGAAGATAAATCTACGCCTTGTTCTAAACTTGAAAGGAACAATAAATTAGTTTCCCCAGAAATTAGTCCCCCCACCCCTGTTTACGGATATCCAAAAACAAGTTATTTTTGGGCCCCCAAACGTGGCGCATGTTTGCAATATTATAATCTTAAAATTAATTATGACCTTTGTTTTAGCTTAAACTTTTAAAATTTATTAAACTTGTAACAACATATTTGAATAATCCTATTAGTTGAGACCCTTTTGCTGATATTTAGTATACGTTAGGTAATAAACTTTTTTAATCTAAAAGTTGGAAAACAGGCCCCTAATTAATACGCATAACTTTATGCGATGAAAATGCCAAGCCTGGTAACAACAAGCCAAATGCTAAATAAGGAAAATCTTATATTACACTTGTCCTGGGTTTTATGAGAAAGCATAAATCATAATCTTAATTTTGACTGGCCTGAAAATGGGTTAAAAAACCAGTTTTTCGAAAAAATAACAGACCTGGTTAAAAAATTTTTAATTACAACTTAAATCTTAACATCAATCAAAATATGCAAGCAATCTAATTTTTGTTTGTATAACGAAGAAAAAAGCAGAACAGAAATGCAAAAGCTGGTTTTAAACGATGAAAGTAAAGTTTTTCTTATAAATGAAACCATTTTTTCGAATAATGATTAACTAAGAAAATATAAATGTTTTACAATTCTTTATCCAATTGCGTTTTTTTTTTTAATGTGCGGGGGCCTTGTTAATACCATTAAAGAAGGAATAAATGTTTCCGAAGCATTAAGTTTTTCCATTTTTTGGAATGTGCCGTTTTTTTTGGACCAAACTTTTTGTTACAAAATTTTTTTTAACCTGAACGTCCCCAAATTTTGCGCTAGAAATTTAAACATAGCCGGTTGAAAAAGCCGGGCAATAAAATTGTAAACGTTACACCTTTAGGCCCCAATATCCAATGAAAAATTAAACTCCTTTTTTAACCAACTTTTAACCGTCTTATTTTTAGATATGTGAATTAAATAGAATATTAAATGGTTTTTTGGTAAAAATTTTCAATAACTAAATTTATTGAACCTTCAAATTGGACTAAAACAATATTTTTAGCTCGCCGCATACGGTTAAGTTTAATGGGACTTACTTTTTTTGCATACGTTTTTTTTATGAACAAAATGATTTTCTGTGTGGAATTCTGCTAATTTAAATTGAAGATAAGAATTTTTTTTTGTTTAAATTTGGAAAATTCG
>NW_026853459.1:0-34627 GCF_026571515.1 Ruditapes philippinarum
TGAAATAATTTATGTAAAAACCGTCATGTAATATTAAAACTTAACCTGCTGATAAGCCATTGCCACCTGTATATATGTATAGTCTGACCAGGCTCTACACTGGTGGTCGACCGACTTAAAATTTTCCTCTTAATATCCCCAAAATTAATAATGGACAGTTTTCACTATATAAATTTTTTTTCAACGCCCTATTCAGCATGTTCAGGGTGAACGGACTATTTTTAAGTGGAGTAATGATAAACCCCAGTTTCGGACAAAGAGTACATGTATTAGTTTATTATAACAGTAGCTTAGAAATGGCACTTTTTAATAAACTATTTATCTCTATTTTTTGGGGCTAGGAAAAACGGTTGAAGACTTGCAACAAATTGCCGTGTGTCTAATCTGCTGTATGTAATGTTTTCTTTCAGACAAATCCAAATCGCGTGAAAAACATGCATGCCTATAACTTACCGCCTATATTTGAAGCTGTGTTAACATTAGTTAAAACTTTTGTCAAGCAAAAACTAAAAGACAGGGTAAGTACATGTTACACAGTTACTGTGCTTTGATAATCTATCTCAAAAGTTATGTTATCTACAACTAATATGATTAAAATACTCTGTGCTATCATTATATGGCCTGTATACGAGATAAAAGCTAGACAGCCACACTCGTGCAATGTGTGGAAAAACACAATGTACATGTATGTATAGCATCTGAAATCCACTTATTAACGTTTAAAGCTACAAACTTTTGCTCGAGAACGCTAACATTTCAAGCGGCTAGCTGCCCTTTCCTGTTGCAAATAGCAACATACATAAGAAGAAGAATTGCATGTAAAATAAACAAGAAAAAAAACAACCCTGAAATACGAATGATGATCTAAAGAACAAATACACGTATTTATCGTGGTTTCAAATTAGGCTACGGTTTTGCTAATTGGCGTGCACTTTGTTCGAACAATTTTACCCACTGATATAGTATGGAAAATATGAACAAAGTCAGCAACACCTTAGGGAACTGATTTCCCTCTAAGTTTGAATAAAAAAAAAACATAAAGAATTTTAAATGATAGCCACAAAAAAACTAACATTACCTGAAACTGGACTATTTCATCATTTTTCGTCTTGCACTTTTTCCAAATGTCAATATGTCACGTGAATTTGCTACGCTATAATAGATGACTTTTTTTCTGCACGATATTTTCTTGTGTTTAGATCCGGACACACGGACGATCATTAGTATCGTTGTATGACAGTATAGATATGAGTGTTCTACCGAGAGATTATCTACCAGACGACTACACCGGACCATGCTCCGGAACAATCGAGGAAGTTATAGGTGAAGTGTGATATAATTTTAGTTATGGACATTCGTATTTTAAATTTGTATTAATTTATTTCTGTGTTTGAAATTATTTTTTGTCAAATATTCAATATTTCAAATAAATCGTACCGACAATCTTTGCCAGTTTAATTTTGTAATTGCTTACTAATAAACACTAAAATATTCTAAGAGCTGTAAAAATGAACTAATTCTTATACAAAGCATTTGTCCTTTGATATAACATATATAATATGCATATTTTTATATTAATTACAGCATATAATAAAGAGGAAATAACAAAACAGCCTGTAGTGGATTACCTTCTGGATCTTGCAAGTGGAAAGTATGGTATAGACACGAAATTAAAACCATCCGAAGAAGATGTACCGTCTGCTTCATTTAGAAAACTCAATGTCGATTGATCCGACAATATTGTATATTTTACTCAAAGTTATGATGTACTTACTGCAAGTTCTTGCACTGATGTTTTAATTAACGTTTTTTTTATAGAAGAACGCGACAGATAATCGGTACACAGCTTCAAAAGTCGGTACTTATCGACGGGTTTTCATCGCTTTCATGACATTTTTCATGGATTATTATGGCATTTTCTATAAATTATTATGACATTTTCAATATATTATTATGACATTTTATTACTTATATTGACTTTGTACTTAATAAATGTTTCGTGCGCATACACTTATACATTTATATATTACGACTCGTCAAAACAATGACAAGAATAAGATTGGGATATTAATGAAAAAAAAAAGAAAAAAACAAGCAGGATTTATTGACGTATTTTAGGAATGAGTTTGCCCAAACTCCAAGCTATGAATTTAGATCAGTCCTTTATCAATATAAAAATACAAATGATTAAGTATCAACTGTATAAAGTAGATTGCACAAATGCTCATGCTCGCCTAGCTCTACATGTACACTGATCACAGGTAATGGGTTAATTTTTTGTCTGAGGAATTGTTTAATGAAACTGTTGGCACCTTGCATCGTTAGGCAATGCTCCGAGATAGTTGGCAGAAACTGTGTTCAACAACAAACAAAATGTACAATGTTTTGTTATATGTTTTCGTGACTCCTGGTCCTTTTTTAACTATATAGGTCACGGTAGATTTATATGATGTCATGGTAATAAGTTGTTTTGCGTTTTTGTTATTAGCATGCTTCCTAAATACTGTGGCTTTTTAGATAAACAGATTCGTCTTACAGTTTTATTCCGTGCTTACAACAATTTGAAAAATATATATGACAATATTCATGGCCAACTTTAATCGTTGTATGTAAAATTGTAAATCTGGCCTATGTCTTTTTTTTGGTTAGAGTTTGTTTTGTATTGCTTTGTACGTCTATTATGTGGTTAAGAATGTTTAATAAATGTTTTGTGTGTATTTGTTTATGTTGGATTTACTGTATTTAACATCAGCTGAATTATTTTAAATGACCACAAGCAAAATTGCTGATCACCAACAAACTGAAGTGGTGTGAACAGTTAGCAATTGTAAGATAAAGATTTTAAGTTCTTTTATAGTTCTTCAAAGAATGTTATTTACAGCGTTATTATCAGATGTATATTAAAACAAGGATGTCGATGAAATATAAAATATGTGTAAATTTCGATGTGTACTTCTTATGTACATGTACTTTACTTTTATCTTGTTAAAACCACTACAAAGCAAAGTTCACATTCAGCAAGGCGTATTCATGGTAAGATTCATATTCACATACGTTCATCGTCAACTGATTCAGATACCGTTATCATTTCATCATTGAGTTAATAATGTAGAGAAAATTACACTATACATAATAAATTAAATTATTTCTATAAAGGTATACACATTATTGAACAGAAAAGCAAAAGAATTACAAAATAATGTGGTGGACAATATGGCACAAATAGGTGTAAGAGAAATATTGCAAGTCAACCCTTTCAAGTGAGAACGTAGATAAGAGAGTTCATTAAGTTAAAACAGTTTTTACACCATAAGATTATCAACAGTGCAAGCAACTTGTGGAAAAATTGTAATTTTCTACTTATGTACTGTACAGTACGTATAGATATATAAAACAACAGAAAGTTTTTCTTTTTTAAATTTAATGGCTTACGAATACATGTTTAAACATCAAATGTCATGACAGCATTACTTTCCAACCACACTTGTCCCCTTAAAAAGAAACAAAGAATCTTAAACAGTGATTTTTGTTACAATGCTATACTAAAACACCATTGTCACATGGTGAGAAAAATGTGCAGCACGTGCAAATGTCTAACCCGGGACGCTCGGAATACCGATCTGCAGCCCTACCGACTGAACTATCCGGCCGTTTGCACATCTTCTCCCCTAAAAAATGAACAGTTACGAACCGTGAAATATTGAAATTCGTCCCCGAATATCTCAGGGTTACAGAGCATTGTAAATTGAAGCCTGAGCTATATTCAGTCACAGCCCCCGTTAGGCGACAAATGTCACAGGGTGAGAAAAATGTGCATCCTGACCGAGACCCGAACCCGGGACACTCGATATACCGTTCCACGACTCTAACAATTGAACTGTCCGGCCGCTTACCATTCATCTTCCCTAAACAGTGAACAGTTCTGAACCGTGACACCAGTATATGTGTTTCATTGGTATACAAAAACAGTACATTTGTTACTGTGGTATACACAATCAGTGCATTTTTTTACAAGAGGGCCATGATGGCCCTGAGTCGCTCACCAGAAAAAACTGCTTTTTAGTGTTGGAAATTATCCATTGTCAATATTTTCTTATATCAAATTTGAGCATAGAATATGTTTAAACAATAATTTGAAGAAATGCCATGACCTGGGGCATTTAAGCTTTAGCTTAAACGAGGCCAATCAAATTAATATGATCAAGACTACGCAAGAATGCTACGAAGTTTGGTGATCATCTATCAATTATTTTAGTAGGAAATGTTGTTCAAAGGTTTTTCTATTTTTAGCTTTAGCGGCCCCTAAAAGGGGCCAATCAAATTGATATGAGCAAACTTGATAAAAGACTACCCAAAGATGCTACAGACAAAGTTTGGGGATCATCCATCAATTAATTTTATAAGAAGATGTTTATAGGTTCTACTATTTTTAGCCATAGAGACCCCTTAAAGTGGCCAATCAAATTAATATGAGCAAACTTAATAAACGACTACTTAAGAATGCTACAGACAAAGTTTGGTGATCATCCATCAATTAGTTCTGTAGTAGAAGATGTTTAAATGTTTTTCTATTTTTAGCTATGTTGACCCCTAAAAGGGGCCAATTAAAATGACATGTGCAAATTCAAATGTGACTGTCACAAGGATGCTACGAACCAAATTTGAAGTAAATCTGCTTAGCAGTTTCAGAAAAAAATTGTTGACGTATGACGACGGACGCCAGAGCATCCCCCTTTGATACTAATAGCTCACCCTAAACCTTCGGTTCTGGTGAGCTAACAATGGTAAACTCAATCAGTACCTTTGTTACAATGGTTAACCCAATCAGTACATTTGTTACAATGGTAAACATATAAATATATAATATGATAGTTATCATTTGAGATACATTTGCGTCCATTAAATATACTTAACCTAAACAACAATTCGCATTATTGTATGCAGACTCAAATGCGTAAGAAATAGATTTTTAATAATCATTTGTAGAGAATAACAAATTTAGAATTGCACTAATAGTAAGAAAATTTTGCTTTTTAATTAGTGATGGCATAAAGTTGGTCTAAATTTGAATTAATGTAAGACTAAAATAAAAAAATTCTTACATGCTTGCAATGGTCAGGGACGTCAAAAACACCATCATAACTATTTCTTTGCTGGACAATGTCAGCAAATTGAGCAGTCTCTGAAATCTTTGTACCTATTGTGTAAAAAAATAAACTATTACGTGAGTTTTGATATGAAAACAGCTTCGATGTTTTTAACGTCGCACGAACACAATAAAGGTCATATTGCGATCTTTCAGCTTTACTGATGGAGGAAGATTGCAGGTGCCCCTCTGTACATATTTCAGACACAAACAAGCACCTGAGTAGAACAACCGACGTTCTGTAAGCTCGCTGCATAGCGCGGCTTGAACCTACAGAATTGAGAGGCAAATTGTTTGAAGTCATCGACCCTAACCAGTCGGCGATAGACACCCATATACTTTAATCAAATCAATGGCTAAAGATAGTGTTTACTGCTTTGCCGCAGATGTAAAAGGTTGTCTGACATTTAATCCTAGCATTTATATATCTTTATTGATATTCAAAAACACTTGATTTTTGACTAATGCTTAAGTCAGTCAGCGCCTCTAGGCGCAAACGATCGTGTACAGACTGAAACAATGCCTTCGATTTCCTGTTATTTTTGATAGATATACTCATTTTTATAACGTAAATCTTATCGTTACACATTTACAATACATCTTATTCAAATCATTTATATAAATTCCATATAGAAAACGTTTTGTTGACATAATGTTCCATTCTATGTATGTTAAATTGACTATAAACTATAAATAGACTATTGTTTCACAATAATAGAATATTGTAAACACTTTAGTTTTTTATTCCATGTACAACATTATCATACTAACCATCTGGTTGAGTACCGAGTATTGTGTAAGAAACTGTCGTACAATCATTTACAGTGGTAGCATATGTCCATGTTTCGTTCAGAACTTTTCCTGACCAACCATTTATCTGCATTGATTGGCTTCCAGAGCCCATTGTGTATGTTCCGATAAGAGTCAGGGTTTCTTAAATTACATGGTTATGAATTGATAAATTTGTTTCAAAGAATAGTAACGAGAAATTTACACAGGCTATTCAGCAGAACTTATAGTTCAGAACTTAATTCTTCCGACATCAGTCAATGGTCAGAACAGCGGTTTTATATATTTTTAACCCGACCTTTTATATAAAGGTAAATTACAAACTTTGACGAAAGCTATTGTTTCTTTTTTGTGGGCATTTTATTCATTTCTTTCTTTTTTTCCTTTTCTTGGCGTTTAAAGTTCCTTTAGAAGATAATCTGAACGACTTAATATGTTCTTGGAACACCAAGTTCTATATTTACGTTTAGAAGCTACAACAATAGAAAAGAGCTTACTCGGCACGCATCCGTCCGGCATCTGTTCGTCAACAATGTGCTCAACATCACAATGGGTATCATTAAAGTAGTACTTTTTCATCTATAGAATTAAACATAAAACAGTTTACACTAAATACTCTAATTTTGCTACCAACATCTTTATAGATACACACGAAGATAAGAGTTTTGAAATAACAGAATTATGCTTTAGTGGCATAGAAGCCGAAGCTATGGCACATTCATTTTTTAGCATCACACTAAATACCTTATTCCGGTATAAACCAGACAAGGCGCTTGAATGACCCAACGGAATGAACTTTAAAACGTCTAATTCATCTCTTAACACCGATTTATTGCGACATAATGAGTGAAAAGTGTGCGAATCGGCGAAACAAGCGATATTTTCTTCTTTGCTATCATGTTTCTGCAAGCGTCCAGAGGTACTGCTCCAACACTGTAGTGAGTTAAAATTCACTGAGCCAAGAAATAACGAAACAAAACAGCACTTTTTTTATCAATTATTAAAATTCGAATATTCAAACAAACAAAAAATGTTTCGTTGAAGCAGGAGTACGATAAAAACATACATGGTTAAAGTCACGTATGACTTGGTACACCTCCAATACTTCCCCGGATACAGTTTCTGTTATTTTTGTTCCATTTACGGTGTGAAACTTCCGGTCATAATCGCTATCAACTTCAAAACTCTCCTGTGTGAAAAGCACAATCAAAACAAGACAAAAGATTTGATAGATATATCGTTATCATGAACTATCAATAGTGTGCAAAGGGATATATTAACGTCACTTCCGGTTTGAGGTCGCACCTGCATAAGAGGTAGCAACTCTTATATCTGTGTGGTGCAGGTTTTGCAAGAGTAATACTAAGACGATTACCGATACTGCAATGCGTTAATTATGAAAGTAATCTAACTTAAGTTTGTTTTACACGATCAAAAATAAAAATTGGTACGTGAATATGATGGCCCCTGACCTTTAACGGTTTGCAAACATAACACCTATTGTTTACTGATGATGTTTTGGATGCAAAAGAAACATAGTTTTGATTTGATATTAACATTGAAAGTTTTAAATATGCCCCGAGCTGAAAT
Organism: Ruditapes philippinarum; assembly: GCF_026571515.1. NCBI lineage: Eukaryota > Metazoa > Mollusca > Bivalvia > Venerida > Veneridae > Ruditapes > Ruditapes philippinarum. The sequence goes on from NW_026853459.1 coordinate 7,526, forward strand.
CTTTAATTTTTCATCATTTGTGGTCCTATGCCAACACCAAAACCCTAATTAATTTCATAATTTAATGAACACAGAATATATTCATATGAAAGAGGGTTACTGAGACATCGATGGAGTACTACTACCTGGCTTCAGCGTTGCCTTGACAATAAACCTTTCCCGAAAAATTTCTTACTCAAGCAGCAATGCTGGGCGTCGACTATAGTGTAACCAATGGAAACAGCAACAACCACGATCATATTAAGAGTAAGATACATGTTTAATTTCCAGTGAAATGACTTACAGATTAACACAATACAAAATGACAAACGCACTATGAAATCCTATTTGAATAGTGAACGTTTTTACTTACGTCATTTGGCATGTTTCGCACGCGCTTATGATCATATATCATGATCATTAAGTGCCAAAAGGTCCATAAATGGAGTACTTATGACAAACCTAATATATTATTTTTATATAAATTTCAATGAATTTTATATTTCATAGTATGTAAGCTTTGGTAATATTCATCTTCTTTACAAGAATTATTTCTGGAATAATGGTCGAAACGAGGGTTATCTGATAGTTTCTTGGACGGCTTTATTAACCTTAATAGTCATAAATGTTTTACCCAAAAATGTTGGTACATTTAGTTGTTTTGAGTATGCTATGTTATATCACACCAAGAAGTGAGAGAATTATATTTTTCATGTGCAACGTAGCATACCTAAACAAAATATTGATGATTTATCATGTCGTTATGTGATTATATACATATATAGCATTTTAAAATATCTAATGCAGTAGGAGCTATTTTGCATATTTACCTCTTTTTTGGTATTTTGCGTGAATTGTAAATGTCGTATGCAATGTGTAACTTACTTCCTTTATTTACTTCAAAATATTTGATTATTAAATACATTTTCAAAATAGTTATGGAAATAAGCATGGATCTTGAGGCATGCAGCTTTAACGATATCATAGCATTATGTTTAATGAGATAATTTAAAAAAAATTATGCCATTACATTTTATGATTTCTTTTTCTCAGCATCATATTTTATGGGAGTCATTCAACACATTGCTGCAATTTTACTTTTACTGAAATAAGCCCATAGACAGAATCACTCAATTGTTATTCAGTTTTTCACCTGTTCTCACAAGATAGGCCCAACTTAAATTAACAAAATGTTAAAAAATGAACTTGTTTTTTATCAAATTTTTATTACATAGATGGTTAAAGAGGTATGTGTCTGACAAATTGGGAAAGTTACAGCACTCAAACTCGATTATTATCTGTAGAACAGCCACTGAAACAAATTGAGTACTTTTGCAAAATGTAATTTACGTTACCTTAACTAAAAATAAACCAATGGTCATATTAAATATATTTTGATATATTCTATAAATGCACTTGATACAGATAGTCACTTCGATAAATAATTTGCCAAAGTAACATTACATATTTTATGCACAGGTTTTAATAAAACCGTACACCAAGCTTTAACTTTTTCATTTATGTTGGGTTGAATATTTCTGGAAAATATGATCATCAGTAATAATAGCTACATAAACAAACTCATTGTTGTACTTATTTAGTTGATTTTATTATGAATTATAAGCACCAAATATTAACATACAACAGTATTTGACTTTAAAATATATTTTGTATGCAGCATACACCAATACAGAAAAAACCTAGGAAATGGTAACGTAAATTACAAAGTATGCACCTTTAACTGGGCAACAGCATGAAACTTAAAGATTAAAGATAAAATGACAGCTATGTTTCGTTTTTATGCTTTTGAATAATCTTAGATGTAATTAGCAGAAATTAGTACATCGACTGAGCTAATTTTATGAAAGGTTTATGCTCAAACATATTCATTTATCCATTTCTTTACGAAACTAATAGCTTAAGGCCGTAAAATACCTCGTGAATGCCATTTAGACATTATTTTTTTATCATATATATAATTTTATTTTATTAAATAAAACAAAGTCTATGACTTGGTTTAAAGCTGTTACTTTCAGACCAAAAATAACAAATGAAGAAAGTAAAAGAATTAACCAGTTATGGTAACGTAGATTACCTTACATTCAAGGATTTTTATATATGTTTGAACATGTCAAACAATAAAATGTTGATGTCCGAGTTATTGCAAAAGAAAATCAGTTAATTCATAAATTGAAATAGAAAAGTCTGATCAAACGCATAAGAAATTCTTTTTTTAATTTTTAAGCATGATGTTTATTTAAAGTTAGAAAAAAAAACAACAACAACAACAACATCTTTGTTTGAAACAAAGCCATTGAATCATTTATTTAAAGCGGCCTTCTGTTTTTCTGAAGGTTTTATATAAAAGTCAAATAAACAAAATATGGTGGAAAATTGTATTTGCCATCATAAATTACAGAATCAATAATTAAACTCCTGGATTCCTCTAATCTACATATGTCCGCTATATATTTGTATATTAGTAAAGCGTGTGATTCGTTTTCCGATTTTCTTTTTTTAGAAACAAACATCACCGGCGTTCTATAAAATTAAATAGATCTTTAGACACTGTTTTAGAATAGTCCTTACATTGATTTGTTGCACTTTTCTTAGATAAAATTACTGAAATACTTAATTTGAAAAAAAAACCAAAATATTTTCAAACAAAAATGAAAGCTGAATGTCGCGCATTAAATTGATCTTATCTCGTCCTCTTTTAACCTGAAAGAGCTCACATAACAACTAACTTTGGATGACTCATCTATGACAGAAAAACCGTCTTTCTAACTTGACACAAATCTTGTCGGCATTGTTCGGCCAATTGAAAGTTGGTGCTTTGACCCCTTAACATTTTCGATTTTGCTAGTATGAAACAAGAAAATCGACATCAGCTATGACAACCTTTTCAATCAGTCCAATGTACCAATGTGCCTAAGTACTATTTTCGTGTTTCCGGGTGCTTGAACGTACACCATTTTCATCATCGACAATCAGTCTGTCTTCATCTTGAACACAACCATACCAATTAATTTATTTACTTGTATTTGAGTCTTAAGCTCTTTCATTCTGTGTCAATTTCTGGACATTTTTTCTGACATTCTATGTTCTGGTCGCTAAAGCCCCCCCCCCCCCCCTTTTATCTTTTCACTGTTGTTGCTCAGTATGATTTTGTTCTTTTTCGTTCTTTTTTTCAAGTTATTTTACTCCTTATGTTGATTTTTTCCTCCCACAAAAGGCTCGCTGTATTTCAGCATATGATATACCCATACTTGCTGAAACAAAGAAAAAGTAATCTACGTTACTTATTTTGTAATCAACGTTACCATTTTTAGAAACCATTTATTTTTGCCTAAATTACAGTTTTTTCTCCAGGAATAAACTTTATTATTACATTACACTACCATATAATGATCTACAATATAGGAACATGTCAAATATTTGGAGAAGAACTACTTATTGGTGTTGCAGATATCACAAGTTGATTTTTTTTGTAATCTACGTTACCAACATTGGTATCACATTTGTTACACCTTTATAAATTTTAAATCTTAGATGATCTGGTATAACACAGATAACATACATGTATCTGTGTAGATCTGTTATGATAAAAAACTTTATGAACAAAATCTTTTGGTAAGTAAAAATGGAGACCAAAAAAAGGATTTGTTATAATCTTAGTGGGCCATGATGTAACTAATGTATGCAATAAATGTTTGAATTATAAGTGTACAAGATTAATTTCATTGAAATTAAAGATGTATAATTCAATTATAATCTTAAAACTATAATAAAAAACATTTTATCACTTACCTTGTTTTACTTTCCTGAAGATAACTGGAACTCAGTAATATAGTGTTTCTACGCGGAAATTGCAAATGCAAATGGCGGAATAAGTGGCAAATTTGAAATAAAGGGAAATAAACTATGTGTATATTGATCTAGAAGTATATATAACGGAACCTTGAAACAGCTGAACATTATCTCGGACATTAAAATCAAATTATTTGCAGAAATTGAAAAACCGTGGTAACGTTGATTACATCTCGTAGATTACATTTTTATTGTCATGAGCATGAATTTTTTTACAAACAATCAACTTTTACAAAATAAAGAAATATTGAATGTTTAACAAGTCTAATCTAATTGATAATAGTCTATAAAGAGCACCCTATGTCACAATATTTGAGTAATAGCAGTAACGTAGATTACATTCTTAAATTTACTTTACAAATATAAAGTTTGTGTTTCTGGTGTGATGTTTTTTTTATGAGATGAGTTAATCATTGTATCGCGTTTCGTTTATACTATGTTTTGTTAGTATTTTCATCTGTTTAAACACCTTTTAATGTGTTTATTGCCTGTGTATTTTTTGTGCGCAAACTAAGTAACGTAGATTACATTGGATTTGGAGACAAGAAAGTTTTATTTTATAACGAAAAATGCAAAGAGCTTCACTCAGAAATTCTTTTAATTTTCAAACTTCAACAAGTCGTGAAACAAAAATTAAAAAGATATGTTCATTTTTTAACAAATTGATGCAGCACTTATGTGTTAAATCATGTAACCCTTTACAGAGACAGCGTATTTTTCTTTTAAATTGATATTATTTGTTCATTTCTTTTTCTAAATACCAGTTTCTGACATCTATTGTGAATATGTTTTAACAGAAGGAACCATGTAATGTTGAAAAAATAACAAAACTCAACTGTATAATTGTATATGTTTTAACTTTTGTCAAGAGACACTCAAATTTCAAACTTGGGCCTATCTTGTGAGAATAGGTGTTTTACCTGATCATCCATTTCCCGCTTTGTGCAAACAACTTAAGATGTCATGTACTCAGAACCACTAGTCTTGTGACAAAACTGGCACTTTCAATGAACGAGTTTAACAGCAATAAATATAATTATACAACAATACAAAATTATTCCGGTTTATTTTTCCCCTTAATTTTATATAAAGCATGTCAGTATTTCAACATCTTCAAGTATCTTACACAGATGTCCACTACGCAGAACAACTATCTTATTTGGAGTGTCCGTTATTTTAAACAATATAAACAATGATATCCACTTGTTTTATCGTTTTATGTTCCTTATTCTATTTACTTCTGATTTATATATATCAGCCGCGACATGTTATAACGGATAAAGAGAAATACTTGGAAAACTTCTTGACACTGGAAATAAAATAACAACCAAAAGTTTCATGTTATCAAGAGTTCTTTGAATAGATGAAATTGGATTTGTCAACAATAATTTTCCTTCAAATTCTCTTTCTTACGGTACTTGAAATATAGTTGAGCAAGTGTTTTGTCAGGGTTTCAAGGTAACCCGAACAAGTTTACCAGCACAGATGTTACTTAAAAAGGAGTATTACTGCGGAATGACGTTATAATTGCAGTGCTGTTTTATTTTTTTTATTTATTTCTTTAGTACAGTAATTGTCTTCGAACTGAGAAATATACTTTACAGAACAAGATACACAATACATTTACGGAATCATAAATTACTACACAGGTCACAGAAAAAGAAAAGAAATCGGCAAAGCTATATTTACAACACTAAGAGTGATATACTCTGAGTAATATGGGTTTAATCTCACTAAATAAAAACCCAGACTTTCACTTATAAGTATAAACTATAACACCGATTTGACAAAAACAAACCAAGCTTAACTGACCGTATTGTGTTGCATATCTTTGTACAAAAAATAGATATTTTAATGCATATTGTCTTTTAGTCCAACTAATTGACTTGTCAAAGATACATCAAGATAATTTTGGACGGGCGATGTCTATTTCCAACGGTTTGACAGTATGAATAAAGTCTGTAAAATGGGTCAAACCGTTCACAGCGTCCTTAGCATGTACAAACGGCAATTAACCTAACTAATTGTTAGTCTAATTGCCGTTTGTACATGTTAATAACGCTGTCATATATCTACCAATGCTTTACAAGTACTGCTCATTGACCGTATTATCAGTATGCATTTGACATGTTCATAAATACAGATATTACAACGATTTAAATACTTATTCTGACAAATGTCTGAAAAATGATAGAATGTAAACTGCAAAGCGCTGATTGGAAAAGAGCGCGTCATTAAGAAATGTTGGTTCTCGTGACCCACGGCTCAAATTTTATCGCTCTGCTCACGAGGGCCATCTCTATGCTTTGTGTGCAATAGATTTCTCTCCCATTTCGCAAAGGATGTAGCTCTGTAGAGGCTGTACTGAATCTGTCTAACCTTATCTTAGAAACAAGTTCAAACATCCCCTAAACAAATTGATGGATCTTCACTTGGCTATATCTCTAGAATTATCCGATAGTCTACTATCTAGGTTAATATCCAAATAGTATTTGTTTGTCCCTTCAAGAATAGAATCAAAACATCAGCATAATAGGTCTCTTTATGGAGGGTCACTGTGAGTTACATTTTAAAGACCGCACTGTAGGAACTGTGCTAATATAAATTTGATCAATTTCGTTCAGATGCATGACAGTTGAGATGCACTAACCATTACCCTGCTGGAACCGAAAGTGATTAGCCTTTGCCATCAGTTTAGAGCCAAGTCAGCCTGCACAACCATGCAGACTGACTAGGCCCTTTACTGGTGGCTGACTTACTTAAATGTTTTATCTTGATATCCCGAAAGTTGGAAAGTAAATGAAGGCTGGACAAGTTCTTTTAAGAAATTCAGCAGGTAACGGGTTGAACACGATCTTGTTGGAATTAATGTATGGATCATCAGCAAAACTTTAAGTGTCCTTAGATTGTTCATTTTCATGAGTTTTATGAACATGTGTTTGACATTTGCACAACACATTTTCCTGTATAATCCACGGGTGGTCTTCTTTCAATTTCACTTAGTTTAGTCAGGTTTGTTCCTTATGTCGCTAGAGGTAAAAATATACCTCTTTTTGTCTTTTGCATGAACTTTCTATCAACTTGGTCTGTACAGGGACATAAAATGAAATCAGTTTATGTTCCAGATTCATATGGCTAATCAGAGCAAGAAACATTGATTTCTCAACACTTTCAAGTTGTTAACAAATATAAAAATTATATCTGTCATCTGCGGTTCAGATCTGAATATCCGCGCCAAAGGGACCCGCCGAGTCCGATCTGAACTGCTAACATTTGTCAGATATTTTTGTTGCATAATCTACCATTTTCATATTTAAAATCATTTATCTTAATGAAACAATTTTTCCATAGTGTCATTGGATAGCACGCCACTCATTTGGTACCCCTTGCCAGTTGAGATTTCCGGCATGGGTATAACCAAAGGAAACACCAGTCTGATATGCAAGAATGCTTGTTCTGGTAACTGTATACTTGTTATCAATTATTGTCAAGCATTACTGGGGGTGTTAAAAAGTGCACCTCGCTCTACTTATTCTACATAAAAGTGGATATTAAAGTTTTGGAAGCCAGAATTATGTCCGCACAGAACCATCCCAATCATTGCAAAAGAAAAAAGAATTAAAGGGTAATTATCTTTTAAATTTCTTCAAAATTAACTGTCTTCTAGTTTTTAAAGATTAACAAATAGATAGACTGAACAAATTCAGATGAAATGCAACAGCTCTTACACTGATGCGTTTTGCAAACTACGGCCACATCTTAAACGACAATGTCACGATATCCACTATAATGTGTCGCCTATAAAAGCACGAGAAATCGCGATGTCGCTTTGCATTGTCGAGTGTCGTATTACATTGTCGCTATGTCACTTCGAATTGTCGCGATGTCACTTCGAGTTGTTCGATTTGTGACACTTAACATATGTGACTTAACGGGTTACTGTTTGAGTAAGACATGTACATATCTTTAACAATAATAATTGTATCTGTAGAAAGTCCTTCCGTTTAAGTAGGAATTGCTTATTTGTACATGTTGTACTTGTTAGTCAGATGACAGCATGTTTATCTAATTTTAATTGCACCAAAAGCACCAATAGGTCAATGTTTCATGTTGCAGTAAGACGAATTTTAACACAAGCTTTCTGACTGGTCAAATAATTTCCATTCCAACAGTGTGACACTTTTCTTTTTCGGGACATAACGCTGAATCTTCTAAAGGTATCAACAAAAAATTTGTAAGTAGAAGTGGTGGATAGATCTCTTGGGTAAATGTGATTATGCAAATCGTTTTAAGCTCGGCTCTATGTAGTAAATTGAGAGCTGTCCTACTCAGCCAGTGCCACGGACCGCGTCCAGATTTCAGATAAAAGTTTGTACGCAGTAAAATCTCTTTCAATATAATTTCTTTACTTATTTAAGTATTTACTTCGCTCTTCAAATATATATTTTTTATCATAAACCACCTCATATGTGACATGGTTCACAACTCTAGCATCAAAATTATCAGAATTAACTTAGAATTTTGTTTTCCATAACTTTCCAAAATTATCTTCCCCTTAAACTTAAATTTTACGTATTTATTCTATAATTCATGGATTTACTTTAATTTCAAATATATGTCCATATTAGACACATACTTTATATGTGATATGATTTATAAGTCTAAGGCCTGGGTTTCAATGATTTTTTTCATATTTAACTTGGAACTTGGAAAATTGTTATATTTGTATGAACATAATTTCCTTAGACAGAGAAACGTATCACGTTATACGACAAACTAAAACTCAAAAGATTTAAGTTCATTCATGTTTTCCACACGGGCATAGCCTTTCAGTATGTTGCTTGGGTTCTAACCGGTAGTGGATTTTTGTATTTTGATAATTTCGTTGTTCTTTAAATAAAACCCTCTTACATGCCTTTGTCAGTTTTTAAATCTCATGGGTATGTACATTTATGTCAGGACTACTAAAAGATGTGTTCGAGTCAATTAAAACTTTATTATCTTTCCATATATTAGTAACATATTGTTTCATAGGTTATATATCTCTTTCTTGTTCTGTTTTTTTTGCAGCAAAAATATGAATGCCATCCTGTTTGAAATTGACTGAATACTTTAAATTCCCATTTTGCCTAAGAAATGCTTATTTATTCCTCAAAAGATCTTTACAGTTTTTTGTTTTGTTATAATTTCTAAAAAATGATGTTCATTGGCCTTCAATTTCACTTTCAGTTGTTCACATTTCTTCAAGGAAACAACATTTAAGGAGCACTTACACATTTATATTAACGTTATGAAACCAGTTTTGTTCTTTTCTTAAGAAGGAAATTATTATTCGTTTATAGGCATAATGGGCTTTTAAGTAGTATTAAGTCGAAAAAGAGGAAATCACTTACAATAACGCCACTAAGTAGTAAAAATTAATCATTCTCAATATAAATCATAGAATTTTTTTATTATACATTCATTTCACACAACACCATCTCATTTACACAATATACTATTTACAAAATATAAATAAGTTTTGTATTAAATCATAATGCAACTATTTATAATGTACATGACAAATCAGATGAATTTGTTTGCAACATAATTCATGTATATTCACAATTTAAACCAGTATCATTACTGGTTATTAAGTGTGTTTTTCTTTTAATGTTCGAATGTTGTATTTCACATATGAATCAATGTATAGTTCTTATATTATTTTACTTTTATCGAAAGTGTTTTTGTATTCACTTCCTTAACATGCTAGATATCATACACTTCAATGTTGTCATCTTCCCATCTACTTATACACATCTTTGTCATTTGTTGATTACAACAGACTAACTCAATTCGCTCTTTACTACTATCTGCTTTTATAACCTCTCCCATCAGCTCACCATCAGATGTAAACTGTAAAACATTATTGGAGCCACATCCGGATACCAGCACACTATCTGCTTCAGTGAGGTAACAACATGTAGCCCTGTTTAATTCTTTATCATTGAATGATGAAATAACCTGACCATTGTTGTCCAGTACTATAAGTCCTTTATCTAAATCACCAACATAAATCCTTGTAGCATCCTTACTGACAGCTATACTTTGTATGTTAGAGAACAGCTTTTGTCCTGATTGATCCTTACTGAACTGTGTAAGCTTCCTACCAGACATTGTATACATATATACTGATGTATCATTATCTGAAATATATAAATCATTGTTTGCATATGCAAGACCATAACATACAAAATCAGTATTTATCGTGTTTGTTGTTTTCATTTTTCTTTCTAGAGAAACGAGATGAACGCCCTTCTCTGATGACACTGCTACTTGTGTGTTATTGATCATACACACTTGACGTGGCATTCCAGGTAGATCACAGTAGTCTGTGACAGTATAGTTATAACTGTGTAACCGTTTAAGCTTCTTGTTATTGTAATCAGCTAGAATAATTGTACCATCTTCTAAACAGCAGGCACTCATGACATATCTTTGTTTTTTATCAGACTGAATTTTTACATCATATGATTTATTTCTTTTAATCTGAAATAAATTGGCAGAAGTCTTTGTAGGTTTCTCTTTAAGTGTACCCAGGGTTTTCTTGTGTTCTAACTGTGTAAGAATTGTTCTATCTGGTTCAAACTCTATGTCTGCTAATGCACATCTATTGTTGGCATGCTCCATGTAATTCTTGGCAGCATTTGCAGCATCCTCTGCCATCTTAACATAAACAAACACTTCAGCTTGATTTGTGTTTGTAGATGCTAATTTATCAGTAGCTGATGTAATCCTTGACCTGTTTACTTGTAGCTGTTTAACACCATCTTCAATATTGTCTTCGAGAATTTTGACTTTATCTTCCATTTCATCAATAGAACTTTTCTCCAACTTATCAAGATAGTCATTGATTTCTTGACGTAATTTTCTTATATCAGCCAATAGTACTGCTTTCCTCTTTAAAAGCCTTTGTTTATCCTGTTTAAATCTATCAGCTTGTTTAGCGAGGTTCTTGGCTATTTCCTTGAGCTTTGTTTGAATTTCTCTGGGTGTAACTTGGTAAGCAGTGTTTTGGATAAATTCTGGTATGTAGAATGTGTCCTTGCATAATCTGACAAAATTTTCAGACAATTAATATATGAGGCTATAAGACGACTGATGAGATAATATGTTATTGTCTGTATCAAACCAGTATCTAAGATAAAGAGTATATTGAATGAGTGTAGTTTAATACTAAATTTATTGAACGAGTTGAATAAAATCATATTATGCGAGCCTCTGGCGAGCATGATATTGTTTTATTCAACGAGTTCAATAAATAGTATAAAATCTACACGAATATAATATTCTATTAATCAGATATATAAAGTGAGAACGGTAAACTGTTAAAATGAATAATTTTTCAATGACGTGCCTATTATGTAATGCTAGCGCGCTTTAACGCTAGGCTTATGTAGCACAAATGACGTCACGTCAAAGTGTTATTACACTAGTGTCATTATAGTTTTTAATAAATGGCTTTAATACACTCCTGCGCCGCGGTTTATGTGATAAAGAATATTTTGTAATGACGTTTTAGTACCTATTAAATATTCTATATATTAATTGAGAAAATAATCTTTGTTTATGGAGTAAATTTTACCTGTGATCAACTGCCATACATGTAGAACAGCCAACATTATCATGGTTCTGACAGTACATATCAATGTGTTTATGACTGTGTCTGTCACATCTCTCTGTTGGTGCCCTCGGCAGACCTTTGCTGGTTCCTGACTTAACTTGAGATTTATCCAGCACCTTGTGACCAACTAATACAGGTACTTCATTGTGAACTTTAACACAAGTTCTACAAAAGTAATCGTGACAATCTACACAGAATTTTTCACCTTCAGTATTATTTCCTTTATTTTTACACATTGAACATAATACATCAAATATTTCATCTGAAAGAATATCTGTATCTATTTGACTGCCAGCAGCCATTTTGTAGAAAATGTGTTCAATATGTTATCTGAACTGATCTATTCACCAATAAAGCTGTCCCAATCTCGTGTCACAGTCTATTTAAACATATAACTTTACATCAAAGCTTAAACACAGTTCTAATGTTTTCCTTTTTTCCTTTTATGTATAATATTCAGGTCCATTTATAAGTTATGTGGAAAAGGTTGTCAATGACAAAAACGCCGCCTTTCAATGCTAATAACTTCCATGTTTACATAGGCTTGGTTATACATTATCAACGTAGGGAACGTGTTACAGTATCGCGTTTTCCGGTTACAGTATAGAAGTTTCAAGATGTTCGTGAAGTTGGCAGCCTAGCAGCCTGAAGTTGGCAGCCTAGTAGCCGATAGTTGGCAGCCTAACAGCCTAACAGCCTCAAGAAAACTAAGGATAGTACAAACTTGAAAACAATCGGAAGTGAATCGGTAGCACATACTTAGATCATTCCACGTCTTATTTCAGTATCGCGATCTTTATTTTTTAATATATTGAACTTTATTTTTTTTAATTTTAACGCTTCGAAATTTGTGAAGTTAGCAGTCTAGCAGCCTCGCAACCTAGCAGACTAAAGAAAACTAAGGTTAGTACAAGTTTACATGAATACCGTCGGAAATGAATCGGAAGCACATACTTAGACAACGCCACGTCTTATTTAGTATTGCGATCTTTATTTTTTAATTGATTGATTTATTGGTGTATATATATATATATATATATATATATATATATATATATATATATATATATATATATATATATATACACACACCAATAAATCAATCAATTAAAAAATAGGCGATATATATATATATATATATATACCAATAGACATCCACCATATGACTCCACCATATGACACCACCATGTGACACCACAATGTGACACCACCACGTGACTTCACCACACGTGACACCACCACGTGACACCACCACGTGACTTCACCACTTGACTTCACCACGTGACTCCACCACGTGACTCCACCATGTGACACCACCACGTGACACCATGTGTCAACCACGTGACACCACCACGTGTCACCACGTGACTCCACCAGGTGTATCTATTTATAAAATTTTCTATTTATAGAATTGCGTGTTTCTATTTATAGTATTGCGTGTTTCTATTTATATAGTTTTCTATTGATAGAATTGCGTGTTTCAACACAAAACTAATGTGACAAGACAGACCGATTAATTTCATAAAAAGGAAACGTTAAGATTTTGTTCAAACATTTCTTTGTTTGCTTTTAGAGAAAGTAAAAAGTCGAGCGTTGCCCCCGCCCGGCGGTGGCTCTTGTTAAAGGTCATATTGACAAATTTTAAGTAGGTCAAAACGGACACAATACATGCCACTACAATCAAGAACTTTACTAAGTTTAAAGACACTAAACATCCTACAAATAATTACAGTAAAGTGAAATTATTGTTCGAGAGATGGTACAACGAGGCTATGATCTGTGAAATCTGATCCTTCTGTTTCCAGAATATTCTTAGCATTTTTTTTGACAAAATAACGATGATATCCTATGTCTGTCCACCATATTTTTAACGTTTCACTGATTAAAATTGTTAAATAATCCTTTGTTGCATGCTTAAATCGTCTGCATGTTCTAGTTTGACACATAATTATTTACATTTCTTCCGTTGAAAACGGATGTTCACTCTTTGACTATTCAACAAAAAAGATATTTTATACGCGAAAAGCACACCAGGTTGCAAACAACTGTCATAGTTACTCCAGAGAAGAAATTGATGTCCTATCGGGGTTAAACGTTGAAAATAAGAATGAATCGAGAAAAAAATGGCGGCCATTTTATTTCATTTTATTTAGAAAATAGACCACGTGACCAGATTTTATACTGTTAAAAATACTGTTACGTATGTAACAATACAAAATTCTTAGTCACGTGGTACACTTGCATTAACAGTAAAAATAACTCCCAGAGGCCTATGGGAAATTAGGATTACGAAAAAAATGAGGGGTAATAATAATGAATGACGTGAAATTTATTTTCACACTTTCCACGGTTTAAACATGATCTGAAATAGAAATAAGACAGTAAAATTTCGCTCTCCCCATAATCAATCCTATATAAAGGTAAAATATAAAGAGGATATTTGTTAAGTTCAGTGTAAGATCGAAATATATTTCACGAGTGAGCACCAAAAGGTATATTTCACGAGTGGCGCAGCCACGAGTGAAATATGAACTTTTGGTGTTCACAAGGTGAAATATTCATTTTGTATAAAGATTAATTATCATTTCGTGGATAAAGACCTTTTTACAATACGATTTTCTAAAGTAACGGATGTTGCCTTTCGCGCATGCGCATTCTGCGTAGGGCAAAACTATAACGAAAGATTACATTTTATCATACTTAAAGATTTTGAAAGACAAGATTTCAAGTTACGTCACACAGGAAATGTAATTTTGTGATAAGTACGTAAAACGTGAATTGATATTTTTAACAGACATAAGAAACCGGGACGTTTTCGTATTATGACTGTTGACACAGTTTATCACGTAAAATTATGAAATTCGTTATTAAAGGACTTGTTACATAATTATTACAATCTCATCAATTTTGTGAACAGACAAACAGTGTGACGTGCATTTACATCTGTTACGAATTTTTACCTTAAACTTACTCGGAATTGTTTATGAACTTCTACTACTTTTCTTTGAAGGGCAATGTTCCTGTGCTTTATACGATTGCGCATGCGCGAGAAAATACTTCTTCCGATCGTTTTTTCAGAGCAACGACCGCGTAGTGAAATGGTCTATGTAACTTTGTTTATGTTGCTGTCTACACTGAATTGAAACGAAATCTTCATTGGCTAAAAATAAGTTGTGACTTCAACACCACACAGAAGCATTCACGAGTTAACACTATATAAGGGTTGATTTAGGTATATTTTAAGTAAAAAAAACAACATTTCAACACCTATCAGACATATTTAGATTTAGAGACGAAGAACTACTTTTTTCGGAAAGTCGGGGCACCGGTTGTCAACTTTAAGAGTCTATAATAATTTAACACAAAGTTATTCAGTGCTGGAGAATTCTTCAAATATTACACTAAGATGCTCATGACGGTGTGTGTATTTTTAAAGGCACATTATACCTTAGAAATGAATAAATGTTTCCTTCAGTGGGAAAGATAAACGTGGCTTTGTTTTATAATGTTGTAATAATGGATTTAGACCGTGTAAGATGCTTAAATCACATGAAGAAAATAGCATTCAAAGAGAAATAGATAGTGATAAAGGCAGCAAAGTGAGTGGTATTTTGACTTCGATACAAAACATTAAATCTCTTCGAAAATACTAATCGCAAAGAATGCAAAAAAGAGCAAAATATTGCTCAGGTCATTTGCCAATGAGCAACTGTTTGGAAACTGTAATAAGACACCAACCATAAAACGCTTTTGATATATCCATAATCCACTGTTAATTATGGGATTATGGATATATCTAACGGCGGGGCGGGTATTTATAACGCCGGGGCGGGTATTTAAACGACAGATTTCCGTCAGTTTCATTTTAACAGCGGAATCTTTCGGCCGGACAAGTATACCGACGAAATAGATAGCTTATGGCGGAGCGGGTATTTCTAACGGCGGATTTCCGTCATTAGAAATTTACATTGAATTATATAGTAACGGCGGAAGGGTCCCATACCGCTTTCCATAATTAGATGCCCTAAGTGTATAAAAATGTATACTCGTACTTGCCATACAGAGCACTGGAGTGCAATCGGATCATCCGAAATCCGAAGTTTGACGGAAAGGACCGAGATATGATGTGATTGCATTGGAGTAGTGCTCACCAGCTTTGTCAATAATCGTAACTCAAGTTGTATACGTGTATCATAAAGTTATATGCGTTTATCTAGGTCATCTCACACAAAATAACTTTTCATTTGAAAAGATAATTAGCTTAAAATATAAAAGCCATCTATTTTGTGACTTCTATTCAATTGTTGTAACAAAACATAAATAGTTTAAATTAGCGTTAATCAAGATATTTCAGGTATAACCTAGCTATTTATTATACATGAACTTAAAATAGCTACTACCTATTCGACTGAGAATGATAAAGTGACAGGGCTATGAGTTAATCGATTTGTAGTAGACGGGTTAAATTGTAGTACATTTTTATATGAATTGCATGTTCATGTTTAAACATTTATAACACGGAGTCTAGTTTTTCTTTTCAGTCAAAAAGGGGGATTTTATTGCGAACATGTCCTCCGAGGGTACGTAAACGTTAAATATTTACGCTTCAATTATTTGTTAAAGAATTTCAGTAACAGTTTCTTTGTTTGAGGTAAATAGTTTTGTTTATATTGTACGTGTGAAATTTACACAACATATGGACTACTCATGCTAATTAAAAATACATACACTATTAAATGTGTGTAATTAATCGATAAGGGGCTTAGATTTTGGAATATTTTCAAAAACAAAATGATATGATCACCTAGCATTTGACTGCACAAATAAAGCAGACTGGCCTGGCTCAATGCTTGCGGGGACGAGTCATTGCCACTCACAGCACTATCTATTACCATTTGCCACTGGTCCTAAATTTAGCTGCTTATCTTGATAAACGGTCATGTTTTGTACGACGGTCTATCAGGGTCATTATCTATAAACAAGAAACCTGGGATAAAATTGGAAAGTTTTGTATGGTGTTCAATAAGGACAATAACTTTGATGCCATCAGATGCACAAACTGCATTGGATATTCGTAATCGTTGCTGCTTTTTTGGAGGGGGTGGGGATGATAATAAATTAATAATACCGTCAATCATTTAAAACACTAAATCAGCTGATACCGATGAGTTTTAATAATTGAGCCGCGTCACGACAAAACCAACATAGTGGGTTTGCGACCAGCATGGGTCAAGACCAGCCTGCGCATCCGCGCAGTCTGATCAGGATCCATGCTGTTCGCTTACAACTCTATAACAAGTAGAGAATCTGATAGCGAACAGCATGGATACTGATCAGACTGCGCGGATGCGCAGGCTGGTCTAGATCCATGCTGGTCGCAAACCCAGTATGTTGGTTTTGTCGTGGCGCGGCTCATATATTTTAACTTAACTGCAAACGCAACATTTGTCATGACTGTGTAAAACGTACATATAATACCCCACAATACACTTAAACCACAACTTGCTTTGTCATTCGACCGGATAGAAAAAAATAAAAACATATTTTATGGGCTGTATCCATTACCCGGTGATATACAGCGGGTGTTTAACGTTGATACTAAATTATCCACTTTATCTCAAGAGTAAAGCACATAAAGATAAGATTTCCGTCCAAGTTGTTATAGCAAATAAAACTAAACCAGATTGTTTCACAGTATAACTATACCTTAAACTCTTAAAATATAGTTTCATTACTGCACACATCCAAGTTCTATACTGTTTCAACTTGGCTTTTGGTACAACCGTACATATACAAAGGTAATGAACCATAGTAAATATATAATGTCAATCTAAAAGTATTACATATTCATATTATTATATACATTTATATTTGTTTTGTGTTAATACCCTTATTGATAGGATGGTATCTGTCCTAAGTATTTATTTACCAGTAATACCATTATAATTAGAGACATGCTGATTTTTTGTGTCAATACGTGTATTGTTATTTAACGTTTTTTTATTTAATAAAAAATACTGTGTACCTTAATTATATATGTTTATTTGACTAAAGTATATGCTTATTTGTTATACATACTGTGTATGCGTGGGCATATTGCCCGGATGTACTTTGAATAAAATTCTTGAATCTCTATTGAGGCATCATTTCCGGCACAAACGGACACTTAAGTAGCTGGGAAGCTTCCTCATAGACGGGTTTGATTTTCAGAAAAGACCCTCCGTTTAGAGTCTAACGGCATTTTTTAGTACAAGCAGGTAGTCAATCGTTTTTACATAATTCGGGTACGCTGAATCCATTTTTTGCTCTACCGCGGCTGTACTTGAAGTCCTTGACCTTCAAAAGGTCAAATCAAAATGGCCGCCATTGTCCTTTACCATCTACTTAAAACATTATTTTTTCTGGTACATATCGTATCGTATTTCCGTTAATCTACATGGAATAAAGTTTCAATTACTTTAAGGAATAATTGGCTGATAATTATACATGCTTTACACATTGACTGCTATGCCGGCCATCTTTTATTTCAAAATGGACACCTTTTTAATAAATATAATTAAAGTACTTTTAAACAAATGGATCCTTCTGTAGGAATGAGTATCAAAAATTGAATAATGATATGAGCAACATGTCATGTCGAATTGTACACACTGTGTAGGTATACTGCACACTTTAATTGACATCATTACTTCAAACTATCACAGGTCATTCTTTTTGGACAATTAATCTATATCAGGTATCTGAAATCCAAAATGACTTACATAAAACCTGCTCATTTTAATTTACCATTAGATGTTTAAGTAATCTGTATTTTGGTAGAATTGCATTTGTGTAAACCTTTATGGACACTAGATCATTTTATAATTTGAATGCCAAGAGTCAAGGTCAGTATGTAAATATTTTAAAAATTGCCTGTCATCTTCACAGGTCAGCGACTATGTCTTTGAGCCCGCATGTCTTTGCAACAATATTTTTTGTACGACCTGATTTCAAATAGAAAAAAACAACAACAGAATCCCAAAAACAGCTATCAAAACGGAAAAATTGAAAACGTTTTAGGCTCTCGATTTGATTGAGCCTGTACATGGACGTTACTGGAAATTGCAAAGTACGGTCCAAGCACCCTAGCACCGGCCTACACAAAATTCATATATCAAAGGGGGAAATTGTTAGATTTGGAATTTAGAAACATCCGCAGATGTGTTTATACGATACTTTTTATTGTTGTATTGATATAGCTACTTTATAAAGGGTCGTATTTATCAATCAAACTTTAAACATGCCTATACATGGTTAAAAACAGATCATCTATTTATTAATTGAAATAAACTCAAATAAATGGTAAAGTCATTTTAATCTTTATTATTTTTCACCTTGAAAAAAAGTCTCGCAAACATGAACCATTAACAGTCTACGAGCTTGCACTGTCTTACGGTTAATGATTAATATAGAGTAAAACATTATAGGTCTACCCGCGGGTATTTGATGATAGTACATATACATACATAGAAGATTAGACAGTTAATTGAATTAATATATTGACGATTCACTGCTGTTTACACTTTTTTATTTACACAGAATGACTTGATAGAGCATTTTGGTTTTTTTTGCTACTAAATTATGTAAAATATATGCCGTCGAAGCCTATGTCTTTAAATTTTATTTACTTAACTGAAACTACGAGTTTTTTTTGCATTTTATCTTAATTCATTGGTATTTATTCATTGTCTTAGTTAATATCAACGTCTGCATTTATATTGTCACTTTGCAAAGGACGCTGCACCTTATTCAATCTCATGTTTTAAAATCATTCAAGTGACTAAGATATATTCAAATCTTCATACTTATTTTGTTCTCGGCTATCTTTCAAGAAATTGATGAGTATCTAATTCCATTATGATATAACATATTTTGATATCATTTTATCTCATATTTTTTCAACTATCACCCCCATAAAATTACTTCGGTATTTCTTAGTGTAATTTTAGTCACTAAAATTTGTACCAACTATTTTTGGACTACCCTGACAATTATGAAAACAAAGATAAAGAAGGGCGTGTCACTTGAAATGTCTCCGAAGCTCGGCTCAGTTAAGGTTCCATTACCTTTGTTGCTGGGTCGTATTTGGGCTGCGTTTATTGAATGCCACCTTTCTTTGTTAATCTTGTTTTCCATTTTTTACATTGAAGGCATGGTTACTGTAGTCTTACAAGTTTTACAAACATTAGAAACATTAAGAAGCATTTATTTATATCATCAGTATTTCTTATTATTTTAAAAAGCATCCATGAATAAATGACAAAGATATAGACACAACCATCAATGTTCTAAATTGACCTATCTAGCTATCAACCAAGTGTTAAAGCATTACAAGTAGTCCTAACGTGCCACAAATTTATGCCTAGTTACGCCAATATCCATCCATTGAATGACAGAATTCATGACCGGACATGGCCTTCAAAATATTTATATGAAATGAAATATGACCTTTAATGTCTGAAATCTTACTTTATGCGATAATTCTTTTCTCACTCAAGACAAATTGTTTCAAGGTACCACGTATTTATTCTTAGCTCCCACTGAATAACACTTATATGGACTGGACATGGCCACAAATGCACTCTCATATCATGACTTTTGAAATATAAGTGTGACCTTGGAACTTTTGTCTGCTACTTGTCGTCTTATAAAGAGGCGCCATAATTATCAAAAAATGATTTTTAATTCATCCTTGAATGACAAAATCGTTAACCAGACTTTTTAGAGACTTTAAGGAAATATTTTGTTCGAAGGGAAAGTATGATTTTGGTCTTTGATTTACATCATCAGCTGGGTTTTACATGTGACTCATTGTCCCAATGTGTCATATGTTTATGCATTTTTTTTATTATTTATGAATTATTTCAAAAGGCACCAATTAATGAGAAAGTTATATATCGGACACAAACATCTTGTTACGTTTATACACATGTATCATGATTTATGATATTGAAGTTTAACTGTAGACAATACCCTGCTTGCTGCTTGTGCATGACTTGAACCTTTTCAAATTACACATTAGCGCAAAGTTATTGTCGTTCCAGGACGGCGGCATATACAATTAACAAGATTCAAATAATTTTACCCGAACTCC
The DNA here is from genome assembly GCF_026571515.1 of Ruditapes philippinarum. NCBI lineage: Eukaryota > Metazoa > Mollusca > Bivalvia > Venerida > Veneridae > Ruditapes > Ruditapes philippinarum. Next base: position 28,171 of record NW_026853459.1, read on the forward strand.
GCCTGCTCTAGGCCAATCAAAACAGATAATTAATATGACATGATAACAAAATAGACGAAAAAAGTCCTAACACAGGGGCCTCAACCACCATGTTCTTGTCGGGTTACATATAAGCAAATGAAATACTATCATCATGCACGAAGCTCGGCACTAGTATGTAGAGGCTTATATGGGATAAACACCATATGGAATATTTCTCTTACAAGAAGGAACTTTAACTCTATTATTCAGGAAAGTAGTCTATTTCATGAAAAAAAGTTGTTTTTTCGAATGCTAGCCTGGATGGCGATTCCTATTACTAAGACTTTTTTTTAAATATCAGGTCTTGCATGAAAAATTGTTGACCGGGTTCCCCACTTATGAACTTTTACAAAATTGCCTTTCTTGATAGACATGACCCTTATCTTTGGACTGTTGAATTGGCTCTCAAAATATACACGTCCCAGTACATGTTCTTGCGCAATTGTCATTGACATAAGCAATAAACAAACAATTTTCATGGTATCCCTGTTTGAAGATTAAGTAATAATATAAAGTATATCATTTCCCAATCCGTTATAGGCCGTATATTTATGCTTAAATATTTCAAAATTCATCTCTAAATGACAGCATACTAAAATACACATCTTTATTCAAGCACTTTCAAGTCTAACTTGAGGAGTTGAGCTTCACAACTGGGTCTATCTTATGACATTGTATCAATGTGCCAAACATTAATGCAATTTATTTCAAAATTTATCCAAAAATGACAGATATGGACGGGATTAAAAACGGACTGACAGGGACAAGCTCTTACTGGGAGATTTGTGAAGATGTCTATTATCTTCATGTTTGTTTCTTACTCCAAAAGCAGCCTTTTGCCTCCCATAATCAATGATTCACGGTATACGGAATTAATCTAAAAGCCGAATTGTGATCGCAAATATGTCTAACTGACACAAGAGGACGCTCGGACAGATAGACAGACGGACAGATATTTGAGCAGGTCCCCCTCAGGACGATAGTTTTAAAAAACATCGCAATAATTTAAAGAACACGCATTGTATTCTTAGAAGTATAATAAAACATCTAATGACAAAAGTGAACGCAAATATAACTCTCATTTACGTTGTATTAGGGTATAAATTGTGACCTTATTGCACCATTAAGTTTGTAGTTTTAATGAATGTTTTTCAAAGTATTCGCTTGGAAGTCTTAATTAGTATCACTGCACTTCTAATAAAAGAAAACATGCCTAGTAAAATGCCTTCTTGTGCTTGTTTACTTTAAATATAATACAGTGTATAAAACATAGGAAACTATCCGCCATTTTGAAATCCAAAATGGCTGTCGCAATAAATCTTATTGTTTTTGCATCTATTCTTCTCGTCCCCACTTTAGTAGACTAAAATTAACAAAACCTTAAATTAAAATGCCACAAAATGTGTATATATATCACCCATGGGAGAATTAAAGTAAAATTTAAAAAAAATGGCGGCCATTTTGAAATTGATTTTTAAAGGTCAAGGACTAAAAATACAGTCGTGGTAGAGCAAAAAATGAATTCAGCGTACTCAAAATAGGTAAGTAAGCCCAACTACCTGCTTGTACTAAAAAATGCCGTTAGGATGAACATTTTCCCAAAATCAAACCAGTCTATCACATGAAAGAATCCTAAGTCCCTGTCGGGATTCGAACCCGCAGCGGCGAGGAGCAAGATGTTTTAAAGAAACGACCTTTAAGGACGCCCACCCCCACTTACTTTAATAGTTTCAACCATTTAATAGATATACATAAAGGTGATATTTTAAAACTTTGACTTAATATATATCTATAATGTACTTATATACAGATGACTTGATTGGGACATTAGACGAGGAAAGCCAGAAACGGGCCAAGAAAGAGCTTAATGAAGATGAAAAGAATAGGGCTGGCGCTTTTCGAGCCCGGCTGAGAGAAGGGAAAAACAAAGGGGCAAAAACGCGACGGGTTTTTAATTTTCCCTTAATTTTTTTAAACCCTTTTTGGGTTTTAAGGGGCCCCGTGTTTAAAATTTTCATGGGGTAACCTAGATTTTGGTAGTAATAACAAAAATAATCGTTTATAAAAGGGGTTTAATTTAGAGGAATTAACCCCTCCCGGCCCCCCGATAAATTCAAATGGGAAATGTATCCTTTTAAAAAAAAATTTTAAAAACTGCTTTTAATGATTTTATTGGCAAGGTGTCAAAGAGCAAAAAAACCGGGTTTTTTTGGAAATTGTATGGGGGGCCGGGGGGGGGTTATTGCGAAAGCCCGGGTTGGGGGCCTTTCAATTTTCATGAATATCGATTTCATCTTCATAGAAAAATAAATTTTTAACTTCATGATTTCGTTTTAAGATACGGAAAATTCAAGAAATTCAGATTTCAACTTCACGAATTCATGATTTCAACTTAATGAATTCACGAATTCAACTTCATGAATTCACGATTTCCACTTCACGAATTCACAATTTCAACTTCAAGAATTCAGGATTTTAACTTCATGAATTCACGATTTCAACTTCATTAATTCATCTTCTTGAATTCACAATTTCATCATGAAGTTGAAATCGTGAATTTGTGAAGTTGAATTCGTGAAGTTGAAATCGTGAATTCAAGAAGATGAAATCGGGAATTCATTAAGTTGAAATGTCCCCACCGGTCTTTCGTAGGAATAAGCTGTAGTTGGATAGTTTACATGGGGCAGCAGTGAGAAGTACGAGAGATGGTCCAGAATTACGTTCACGTAACTCAATGATTTCAAGGATTTCCGGTCGGTCTGGCGATGAAATTATTAAGATGGAAAACTGCACTATTAGTTGTTTTTTTTTAAATTAAAACCATCTACAATGATGTATAACTTTCACCTAAAGTAATCTGCCACTGAACTGGTAAGATGGTTTTTCGTTTAATAGGCGTTTTCACCATTTTATTTTTTTTTATTAAGGCATAAGTAACAAGATTGTGTTGTCGCAAAAACCATTGCGCGCAAACCTGTTACCATAGTATTAAGAAAGCATGACGCGCTTGCAATACTTATTACTTATAAAATTATTTTCCTCTAACTTATCTTATTATTTGAAATGTTCCGATTTATTTCTGTATGTGATTTACTAAATTTTATCCATCCGTGTTTAAGCATGTCTACGTTATTTCGTATCATTTTTTTGGTACACAATAAGACTGTTGTTTTACTTTGAAAATGAAAATCTTCTTTCCAGCTTTCGTGTTCTTTTTTACAAAAGAAAATGTGTCTAAGAACAGCAGGTTTTAATATGATACCATGTTGTTGATCAACAACAGGATCCTCAAATTTATTACATTAAAGAAAGTTTCGAATTAATTCACAAACTTAATAGCCTACATATTCTTATGCATGCTTTTTAAGTAGTTCAAAACACTTCTTCAAGCTTTCAACCCGGAAGATTAGATAACAAAAGGACTGGTGATCGTATCAAGCCATTTTATTTGTCAAATACACACGTTTCGTACAAAATATAATTTATGAAATTGTAATTGAATAGAGAATGTATAAAAGTTTACGATATTCATAACAGAGGGTTAACGCATATTTGTTGGTGCATTTACTTCTGCAAAAGCACTAGATGGGTAGCATTTAAATCTTGATTCTGCCGGGGCAGGGATTTAATGTTTCCGAGGGCTTCTGCAGATGGCACAAAAAGGTGCATTATCACTATGCTTACATAAAAGTATACGTGTAAATCAAAATTCCGCTTTTCGTTATTTGTATTTTGTATAAGGAAATCGGTTTCGTCATGGTTTCCGCGTAATAGTGTGAAGTCATTAAGCAGTTCTGTTTAGATATTTTCACTAATTGGATTCGTTTTATTGTAAGTGTTTTACATAGCGCCCTGAGTCACGCATATTAAAAAGTGCAACGTCTTCGTGTGATTTTATTTTATCCGTTAATGCGTGTTTTCTTTTCCGTAAATCTATACCTGCGTTCGCAGTTTTTGTATAAGTATATGTAACAATTACTTGTCTTGACTGTTGCCAACTTTTCCAAATTATCATAATTATGATCGGTGATTTTGGAGGATAGATCTTCACTCTAGACACATTTAATGATTCACTAAACACGCAAGCATATTTAGCACGTGCGCAGAACATTGGTCTTAAGCCTCACCCTTGTACTGCTATAGAATTTAATTAGAATATCGAATTTAAATTTTGAAAAATACAATATTTGTTGTCAAGAGTTACCGTCTAGTCACGTGCTCGATCTCAGAATAAAATCGAATTCTTAAGGTTTCCATTTCGCCTTACTTTTGAGCCGCGTCATGACAAAACCAACATAGTGCGTTTGCGACCAGCATGGATCCAGACCAGCCTGAGCATCCGCGCAGTCTGATCAGGATCCATGCTGTTCGCTTACATACCCTTTTGCAAGTAGAGAACCTGAAAGCGAACAGGATGGATCCTGATCAGACTGTGCGGATGCGCAGGCTGGTCTGGATCCATGCTGGTCGCAAACGCACTATGTTGGTTTTGTCGTGATGCAGCTTCATTATTTTTGATTAATCATTTTATTATATTAATTTGATAGCTTCATTGCAGACACGTGGTTTTTGGTGAAGTTCTTGAGGATCAAGAAGTACAGTCAGTTGGAGGCACGTATCGCACTAGAACGTTACTGGAAAGTCAGAACTAGTATACCAGAATGGTTCGCCAACAAAGATCCGAGAGATAAACAAATACAAGACGTTATTGAAAAAGGGTACCATTCACTTTACCGATGTCTTATTATATTTAAAATAAAAAGAAGATATTCCGTTTACATTTTCGTATAGGATTTCTTGAACTTAAAAAATCAAAATATGGATTCTGATTATTCACGAATAATACACTTAACAAATCTTACAAGCGTGCATTTATAAATGATGTCATATGTGTATCCATTTTGGTAAGATCCTGCTGAAATTTTCCAAAAAAAATACAGTCGGGAGCCATGATATGATAATTCATGTGTTAAATTTTATAAGAAATACAAATTTTATAAATATGCCCAATAAATGTGATATTGCGTCGCTAAAGAAATGTACCATAGAAAATTATTCTAATATAGTATGCCCATCCTAACTGTTGATTATAACATAGCAGCGTTGCCGTATGCATGTGATCCAATCTTTTTTCATTATAATGGAGAAGATTTATTCACTACTGGACAATTATCGCATATTCGTAGCCGATGGTTTGTGGCACTCCACCTAAACTTCTAATGAGACTGTTCATTTCACCCTGCATAACTGCTATTACATTTACGTCTAGAGATTTTGGTGATATTCCATTACATTGATGTTGTTTATAAATGTTCGAAAAAACTGTTGGCGCTCTGGATGTGTGCTTGTAAGACATCCTGTAGAAACTGCAATCAAATGTTGTTCTTTAGACATTGATAAAACTTTAGTTTGAGGTTCATCGTATTGGTTATGATCGGCACTGGGTTAACAGTAATAAACACATTGTTAGTGACAACAGTTTTCCTGAACTTCCCTGTGAAATACAACAGACTATCGCCAAGTAACCAGCAAATATTTCTTAAACCCCAAAATGGAATGTTGTTTTTAAGACAATGTAGGCACACGTTGCTTTAGAACAGAGATCACAGATGTAATAATTTTACGACAATTTATTTTTACGCACCATCACATGTATTGTACATGCGTGTTAGATTTATGTTAGTCTCTCAACTGTATTTATGGAAAATTGCAGCGTTCTAGGGTCAATATTGACTCACATTATAAGATATTTATACATGCACACTTATAAGATTTGTTAAGTGTAGTTGCCTTTTTTATTCTATTTATTCAATAACCTTTGTAACATTTTACTGCTTTTTACATTTTGATTTATGTTTCCAATCTTAGTAAGAAAACTATTCCCATTGTTTTGACAATGTGTTTGGTAAATTTGGTAATGACATGAAATTTTAAATTTATAATCTTATTTGTTTTTAGATTTATTCTTCGTTTGCCGAGGACTGATAAGCAAGGAAGAATTTATGTTCTCCAACGAACAGGTAAAAAAGCTTTAAATAGACAAAAAGATTACGTACATTTATTCGATTTGTGTTGCATAATAAGCAAGGTTTAGGGGAAGAAAATAATGTTTAGGCAATTAAAAAATGGGTCTTACATCCGCAGATCCAGGCTTATACATTGATATTATGAGGCTTCTATACGTTGTTGAGTTCAATACTGAATTCTATCGGAGGAGTACACAGCTGTCAGACTAATATTGGGCTAGATTTTGCAGTTGTGTATGATCTCCAATAAAAACAGTGTATGAGTCCAATAGAAGCAGTACTGTTCTCCACATTGTATAATGACCTCCTTATTTCAAACCACCATTTTTTGACAGAACTTTGCTACTTAAAGCTTCAAGTACAATACGGATTTAATGAGATTGTTTAGACTGGAGTACGATATGCATTTG